>NC_092228.1:40943530-41168530 GCF_036320965.1 Panulirus ornatus
GGAAAAAAAAGATGTTATTTATATAGTTGTTAAGTTCTATATATCCAGTGTTGATCATGACTAGCCAATATAGCAAGTGTTGTACGTTCAATATGAACGTGGCTAACTATAGACTTTGTGTTGCAATGTTCAAACTCAAAATAGTCGGTGAAATTCCTCTTTGAGAGGCAGTGTTGTAGCCTAGTGTACCGACGCAGTGTCGAAGTCTAGTGTAGTCACACAGTGTCGTAGCCTAGTGTAGTGTCGTAGCCTAGTGAAGTGTCGTAGCCTAGTGCAGTGTCGTAGCCTAGTGTAGTGTCGTACTACGGCCTAGTGTAGTGTCGTAGCCTAGTGTAGTGTCGTAGCCTAGTGTAGTGTCGTAGCCTAGTGTAGTAACGTAGCCTAGTGTAGTAACGTAGCCTAGTGTAGTAACGTAGCCTAGTGTAGTGTCGTAGCCTAGTGCAGTGTCGTAGCCTAGTGTAGTGTCGTAGCCTAGTGTAGTGTCGTAGCTTAGTGTAGTGTCGTAGCCTAGTGTAGTGTCGTAGCCTAGTGTAGTGACGTAGCCTAGTGTAGTGTCGTAGCCTAGTGTAGTAACGTAGCCTAGTGTAGTGTCGTAGCCTAGTGCAGTGTCGTAGCCTAGTGTAGTGTCGTAGCCTAGTGCAGTGTCGTAGCCTAGTGCAGTGTCGTAGCCTAGTGTAGTGTCGTAGCTTAGTGTAGTGTCGTAGCCTAGTGTAGTGTCGTAGCCTAGTGTAGTGTCGTAGCCTAGTGCAGTGTCGTAGCCTAGTGTAGTGTCGTAGCCTAGTGTAGTGTCGTAGCCTAGTGTAGTAACGTAGCCTAGTGTAGTAACGTAGCCTAGTGTAGTAACGTAGCCTAGTGTAGTGTCGTAGCCTAGTGTAGTAACGTAGCCTAGTGTAGTGTCGTAGCCTAGTGTAGTAACGTAGCCTAGTGTAGTGTCGTAGCCTAGTGTAGTGTCGTAGCCTAGTGTAGTGACGTAGCCTAGTGTAGTGTCGTAGCCTAGTGAAGTGTCGTAGCCAAGTGTAGCAGTCAGCTAAGCCTAGTGTAGTGTCGTAGCCTAGTGTAGTGTCGTAGCCTAGTGTAGTGTCGTAGCCAAGTGTAGCAGTCAGCTAAGCCTAGTGTAGTGTCGTAGCCTAGTGTAGTGTCGTAGCCTAGTGTAGTAACGTAGCCTAGTGTAGTGTCGTAGCCTAGTGTAGCGACGTAGCCTAGTGTAGTGACGTAGCCTAGTGTAGCGACGTAGCCAAGTGTAGTGTCGTACTACGGCCTAGTGTAGTGTCGTACTACGGCCTAGTGTAGTGTCGTACTACGGCCTAGTGTAGTGTCGTACTACGGCCTAGTGTAGCGTCGTACTACGGCCTAGTGTAGTGTCGTACTACGGCCTAGTGTAGTGTCGTAGCCTAGTGTAGTGTCGTACTACGGCCTAGTGTAGTGTCGTACTACGGCCTAGTGTAGTGTCGTACTACGGCCTAGTGTAGTGTCGTACTACGGCCTAGTGTAGTGTCGTAGCCTAGTGTAGTGTCGTACTACGGCCTAGTGTAGTGTCGTAGCCTAGTGTAGTGTCGTACTACGGCCTAGTGTAGTGTCGTAGCCTAGTGTAGCAGTCAGCTTGCCTTGTTACCCTACCCACCTTAATGTTGTTGAAGATCTGCTTGACAGTTGGACTCTCGTTGGTTTTGAGCCATTCCCAGCCTGAGCCGTACGTGGGTTCGTATCCCCACGTCCAGTGTTGCCGCTTGCTGGCCTCCAGCAGCTGCTCCAGGGAGTCCAGACTCACTGACTTCCCAGGCACGGTCAAGTGGGCGATGAGGGACGAGCGGTACGTGATGGCCAGTAACATGCAGTACAACCACCACCATCCCAGCAACATCTGACCGGGGGTTGTAAATCACAACCTGGCATACCTCAAGCACTTACAACACCCGCCACAACATGTGCTAATCCTATACATGTTCTAGGGCATTTACAACCAGCACCACCACAACTGGTGTGGCCAGTTTACATCCGTGATGATCAGTAGGGATGTTGTATATGAACTATAACTCTAACAACACACGTGATCATAACCAGCAGTAAGTACAACAACCATCATCACAACCTGCTCATATTCCACACTTCAATATAGACATATATAGTCTTAATCTAACTTTACTTCAAAACTAACTCATAAATGGTTCAGCCAACCTACATCCCACATAAACTAACTCATTAAAACCTAACCTAACCTAACCTACCCTAACCTAACCTAACTTAACCTAACCTAACCTAACCTAACTTAACCTAACCTAACCTAACCTAACCTAACCTAACTTAACTTAACCTAACCTAACCTAACCTACCCTAACCTAACCTAACCTAACCTAACCTAACTTAACTTAACCTAACCTAACCTACCCTAACCTAACCTAACCTAACCTACCCTAACCTAACCTAACCTAACCTAACCTAACTTAACTTAACCTAACCTAACCTACCCTAACCTAACCTAACCTAACCTAACCTACCCTAACCTAACCTAACTTAACCTAACCTAACCTAACTTAACCTAACCTAACCTAACCTAACCTAACCTAACTTAACTTAACCTAACCTAACCTAACCTACCCTAACCTAACCTACCCTAACCTAACCTAACCTAACCTAACCTAACCTAACTTAACTTAACCTAACCTAACCTACCCTAACCTAACTTAACCTAACCTAACCTAACCTAACCTAACCTAACCTAACCTAACCTACCCTAACCTAACCTAACTTAACCTAACCTAACCTACCCTAACCTAACCTAACCTAACCTAACTTAACCTAACCTAACCTAACCTAACTTAACCTAACCTAACCTAACTTAACCTAACCTAACCTAACCTAACCTAACTTAACCTAACCTAACCTAACCTAACCTACCCTAACCTAACCTAACTTAACCTAACCTAACCTAACCTAACCTAACCTAACTTAACTTAACTTAACTTAACCTAACCTACCCTAACCTAACCTAACTTAACCTAACCTAACCTAACCTAACCTAACCTACCCTAACCTAACTTAACTTAACTTAACTTAACTTAACTTAACTTAACTTAACCTAACCTAACCTAACTTAACCTAACCTAACCTAACCTAACCTAACCTAACTTAACCTAACCTAACCTACCCTAACCTAACCTAACCTAACTTAACCTAACCTAACCTACCCTAACCTAACCTACCCTAACCTAACTTAACCTAACCTAACCTATTATAAACCTAGTTTAATTGAGTTTTATTAGACATATCTGAGGTCTCTAAGCTCCTAGCTAGCATACTATATAGAATAACTCCCCACTAACTTAACATAGCCTAGAATATTCCATAGAACCTAACCTAGCATTGCATAGCATAGTGTAGTCTAACCTAACCTAACTTAGCTAAGCCTAATCTAACCTAAGCATAGCGTAGCCTAACTTAACTTAACCTAACCAAGCATAGCAGATCCTAGCCAAACCTAACCTAACCTAACCTAGTATAGCATATATTAACTTAACCAATCATAGCGTAGCCTAACCTAACTTAGCATAGCGTAGCCTAACCTAACCTAACCTAACCTAACCAATCATAGCGTAGCCTAACCTAACCTAACCTAACCTAACCTAACCTAGCATAGCGTATGTGTGTGTGTGTGTGTGTGTGTGTGTGTGTGTGTGTGTATGTGTGTGTATCACCTGTGCTGTAATGTGTGTGTGTGTGTGTGTGTGTGTGTGTGTGTATCACCTGTGCTGTAATGTTCCTAGGCAGTCTGGGTGGCGGGTCCTCGAGCAGGATGGCCCAGGTCAGCATCATAGCTTGGTCCAGGCTGAGGGCGTACCCGGCCCACGCCCACGCCCACGCCTTCTGCAGCGCCCACAACACCACGGTGGCCACCATCGTGGACACTACAGTCACCAACCACAGCTGCACTGCCGAGGTACACAACAGCTGTAGTCTACACACGAGATACACCAGCATTACAGAGGGGGTGTATGTAACCCCAGCATTACAGAGGGGGTGTATGTAACCCCAGCATTACAGAGGTGGTGTATGTAACCCCAGCATTACAGAGGGGGTGTATGTAACCCCAGCATTACAGAGGGGGTGTATGTAACCCCAGCATTACAGAGGGGGTGTATGTCACCCCAGCATTACAGAGGGGGTGTATGTAACCCCAGCATTACAGAGGGGGTGTATGTAACCCCAGCATTACAGAGGGGGTGTATGTAACCCCAGCATTACAGAGGGGGTATATGTAACCCCAGCATTACAGAGGTGGTGTATGTAACCCCAGCATTACAGAGGGGGTGTATGTAACCCCAGCATTACAGAGGTGGTGTATGTAACCCCAGCATTACAGAGGGGGTGTATGTAACCCCAGCATTACAGAGGTGGTGTATGTAACCCCAGCATTACAGAGGTGGTGTATGTAACCCCAGCATTACAGAGGTGGTGTATGTAACCCCAGCATTACAGAGGGGGTGTATGTAACCCCAGCATTACAGAGGGGGTGTATGTAACCCCAGCATTACAGAGGGGGTGTATGTAACCCCAGCATTACAGAGGTGGTGTATGTAACCCCAGCATTACAGAGGGGGTGTATGTAACCCCAGCATTACAGAGGGGGTGTATGTAACCCCAGCATTACAGAGGTGGTGTATGTAACCCCAGCATTACAGAGGTGGTGTATGTAACCCCAGCATTACAGAGGGGGTGTATGTAACCCCAGCATTACAGAGGGGGTGTATGTAACCCCAGCATTACAGAGGGGGTGTATGTAACCCCAGCATTACAGAGGGGGTGTATGTAACCCCAGCATTACAGAGGGGGTGTATGTAACCCCAGCATTACAGAGGGGGTGTATGTAACCCCAGCAGGGTGATCAGCTGTGACCTGATGTGTTTACGAAGACATATAACACCATCATAATGTCACAAGAGAAAAAAGCAATTAAAGTTGAAATTAACTTGGAAAGCTTATGATACATTGAACACTAATGTATCTAACTTGTAGCACTGTCTTGCCTCGCTTCATTTAAGGGTCCATAGCATTAGTTCCCACATCTGGGATCATAGTTAAGTCACTTTAATGGCCTTAAATGAATCAATTTTGATGTGTCCCACATCTGGGATCATAGTTAAGTCACTTTAATGGCCTTAAATGAATCAATTTTGATGTGTCCCACATCTGGGATCATAGTTAAGTCACTTTAATGGCCTTAAATGAATCAATTTTGATGTGTCCCACATCTGGGATCATAGTTAAGTCACTTTAATGGCCTTAAATGAATCAATTTTGATGTGTCCCACATCTGGGATCATAGTTAAGTCACTTTAATGGCCTTAAATGAATCAATTTTGATGTGTCCCACATCTGGGATCATAGTTAAAAGTCCCTATAATGTCGTTAGATGATTCGATCTCATTTTGGGATAAGTTTATCCCAGTCCTGCTCACCTGAGAACGGCCTAACGAGCGCGAAGGCCTGGGATAGAGGGAGTGGTTTGGAGGTGATCATAACGAGCGGTTCTGACGCGTAGATGGTCGAGTAGTCCAGTACGGGGAGGCGGGTTTCCAACCACGACAACATCATGGAGAAGTCAGCCTGGTGGTGTTGCAGGGTGCCCACAATACCACTCCAATTACCACTGGGGGTCGAGGTGCCCCATTGGTCATCCCACGGGACCCGCATCTCGTACCTGGAACCAGGCGCTACACTCATTATACAAGTAACGGCGACTCACACAGGCTACATCATGTACGCTCGTCGTACGATGCACAACCTTGTTATCGTTCATCTGACAACCTTGTAACCTAACAGCCTTGTTATCGTTCACCTAACAACCTTGTGATCGTTAATCTAACAGCCTTGTGACCTAACAGCCTTGTGATCGTTAAACTAACAGCCTTGTGACCTAACAACCTTGTGATCGTTAACCTAACAGCCTTGTGACCTAACAACCTCGTGACCTAACAACCTTGTGATCGTTTACCTAACAGCCTTGTGACCTAACAACCTCGTGACCTAACAACCTTGTGATCGTTCACCTAACAGCCTTGTTCTTGCTAACTCGCCAGGTAAACAACACAAACCACAAGACTTACGTGAAATTAAGTTTGTTTGCGATGGTGGTTAACATGCGAACATCCAGTGAGTCTAGCGGGGTAACAAGGCTCCCTCGTTCGTGCGTGTGTCTCTGGAACTGGATGAAAGGGAACCAGTTCATGGTGACGAGGCGGAAGGTGTGGCCATGGAAGTCCTGGAATTGATCTGTGGAGAAACTTGGTGCAGGTATGTAGACTGACCTGGAACACTGGCTCATACTGCTCTTACATGTGTGTGTGTGACTCTAATGTGGTGTTTCCACAGTCTGACTCTCCTAACAACCGGGGTAGTTATTTCAATCACCTTTAATTGTATTCGTTAATGTCATGTCCTTACCCTCCGTAGTCTAACGATAACAATTTGACCCTAAGTTCATGTAACAGGCAAACTGATGGTTCTTATCACAAAGGAAAGACATTTATTTAGAAGAGAAGTAGAGGGACGAGTTTACTTTAAAAGACAATGTTACTACAACGTAAGACTTAATGAGTCATTAACCTAACGTGTCCTAAGAGTGTGTGTGTATATATGTAGTATATGTATGATTTGCCACATATGTACTTACCAGGGAACAGGTCAGCCTGGTTGTGTAAGCCACCCGAGGCAGTCCAGGTGTGGAGCAGCTGGACACTGTCTCGTGCAGCAGTGCAGTACATACACCTGGTATACAGGTAAACCCACCGCCATTCTCGAAATATATATTAAAAAAACAATTAAGAAAACATACCAACAAAGTAGAGGTATGAATATATATTAATGGTCTTCACACAAGCCCAGGAATTGCCACATTCACACACTGGCACACATGCAATTGCCACATTCACACACTGACACACATGCAATTGCCACTTTTACACACTGACACACATGCAATTGCCACATTTACACACTGACACACATGCAATTGCCACATTTACACACTGACACACATGCAATTGCCACATTTACACACTGACACACATGCAATTGCCACATTTACACACTGACACACATGCAATTGCCACATTCACACACTGACACACATGCAATTGCCACATTTACGCACTGACACACATGCAATTGCCACATTTACACACTGACACACATGCAATTGCCACATTCACACACTGGCACACATGCAATTGCCACATTTACACACTGGCACACATGCAATTGCCACATTCACACACTGGCACACATGCAATTGCCACATTTACACACTAACACACATGCAATTGCCACATTTACACACTGACACACATGCAATTGCCACATTTACACACTGACACACATGTAATTGCCACATTCACACACTGACACACATGTAATTGCCACATTCACACACTGGCACACATGTAATTGCCACATTCACACACTGACACACATGCAATTGCCACATTCACACACTGACACACATGCAATTGCCACATTTACACACATGCAATGTGGCTGTTGCATGATATGTACCATAACCATTGCCTCCCAACCACACAGACCAGCCCCCACACACAACTACATAATTACCTCACTGTTCTTCGTACCCTGCTTCAGTATTCCGACTGCACGCTGCCCCCCATATACCACATAATTCTAATTCACTTTATCCCATGTTCATCTCCCAGTCACCTCGATGTTTAGACTCCAATACCCGAGAAAGCTTTTCTTAACTCCAGCATTCTGTTTTCTCTTTGGTCTTCCAATCCTTCTTGCTTCTTCTACTTCTGACACATTGTTGTTGACCATTTGTCTAAACCATTTCAGCCCATCCTGGTCGTCTCTCGCAATCCGAGCGTCATTAACTACCACATCTCCTCATCAAACAGTCGTTACGAACACAACGAGCCTATCTCTCATGTCATCCTCACACACATTCCATTTTCTAAAATATCAACTCTAGTTTCCTTCCTCCAACCCACGAAGACCAAGGGATTCTGGTCCATACATTACCTTGAGCCACGCCCACATTCCCTGACCTGATAGATGGTGACCTCCAACAACCATACATTGCCTTCAAGCCACGCCCACATTCCCTGACCTGATAGATGGTGACCTCCAACGACCATACATGAAGCTTAATGAACCCAGACACTTAGCTTCTCCTGTGACACCATGTTATGAAGCACTCGGGACTCAGTGTATCCATCACCTACAACATCACCTACATCACGTACTCACAACATCACCCACAACACGTACTCACAACATCACCCACAACACGTACTCACAACATCACCCACAACACGTACTCACAACATTACCCACAACACGTACTCACAACATCACCCACAACACGTACTCACAACATCACCCACAACACGTACTCACAACATCACCCACAACACGTACTCACAACATCACCCACAACACGTACTCACAACATCACCCACAACACGTGCTCACAACATCACCCACAACACGTACTCACAACATCACCCACAACACGTACTCACAACATCACCCACAACACGTACTCACAACATCACCCACAACACGTACTCACAACATCACCCACAACACGTACTCACAACATCACCCACAACACGTGCTCACAACATCACCCACAACACGTACTCACAACATCACCCACAACACGTACTCACAACATCACCTACAACACGTACTCACAACATCACCCACAACACGTACTCACAACATCACCCACAACACGTACTCACAACATCACCCACAACACGTGCTCACAACATCACCCACAACACGTACTCACAACATCACCCACAACACGTACTCACAACATCACCCACAACACGTACTCACAACATCACCCACAACACGTACTCACAACATCACCCACAACACGTACTCACAACATCACCCACAACACGTACTCACAACATCACCCACAACACGTACTCACAACATCACCCACAACACGTACTCACAACATCACCCACAACACGTACTCACAACATCACCCACAACACGTACTCACAACATCACCTACAACACGTACTCACAACATCACCCACAACACGTACTCACAACATCACCCACAACACGTACTCACAACATCACCCACAACACGTGCTCACAACATCACCCACAACACGTACTCACATCACCCACAACACGTACTCACAACATCACCCACAACACGTACTCACAACATCACCCACAACACGTACTCACAACATCACCCACAACACGTGCTCACAACATCACCCACAACACGTACTCACAACATCACCCACAACACGTACTCACAACATCACCCACAACACGTACTCACAACATCACCCACAACACGTACTCACAACATCACCCACAACACGTACTCACAACATCACCCACAACACGTACTCACAACATCACCCACAACACGTACTCACAACATTCTACGTCCTCTCGTTGCTCTACACACAACATCCCTGCCATCTTGCCTCATTCCCTTCCCCTACATGACTGATGTACGTGTGTCTACATTGTACTCAGGTTTGACACGTGTCCACCAGAAACTACCATCACTACAACTACCTCAGCTGTTCCTCATGGTCATTACTACTCTACGTGTTGTTAAGAAAGTTGTAGTCATACACGTACCCTCCCTGATGTCATACACACACACACACACACACACATCATTATAATCTATATACATTGATGATATATATGACAGTATACCAATATATGGAACATATACACCAGTAAACAACACTTATATATATATATATATATATATATATATATATATATATATATATATATATATATATATATATATATATATATAAGTGTGCAATAAAGTAACATATACACCAGTAAACAACATATATATATATATATATATATATATATATATATATATATATATATATATATATATATATGTATATATATATATGTATATATATATATATATATATATATATATATATATATATATATATATATATATATATATATATATATATATATATATAAGTGTGCAGTAAAGTAACATATACACCAGTAAACAACATTTATATATATATATATATATATATATATATATATATATATATATATATATATATATATATATATATATATATATATATATAAGTGTGCAGTAAAGTAACATATACACCAGTAAACAACATTTATATATATATATATATATATATATATATATATATATATATATATATATATATATATATATATATATATATATAAGTGTGCAGTAAAGTAACATATACACCAGTAAACAACACTTATATATATATATATATATAAGTGTGCAGTAAAGTAACATATACACCAGTAAACAACATTTATATATATATAAGTGTGCAGTAAAGTAACATATACACCAGTAAACAACATTTATATATATATATATATATAAGTGTGCAGTAAAGTAACATATACACCAGTAAACAACATTTATATATATATAAGTGTGCAGTAAAGTAACATATACACCAGTAAACAACACTTGTATATATATAAGTGTGCAGTAAAGTAACATATACACCAGTAAACAACACTTGTATATATATAAGTGTGCAGTAAAGTAACATATACACCAGTAAACAACACTTGTATATATATATATATATATATATATATATATATATATATATATATATATATATATATATATATATATATATATATATATATAAGTGTGCAGTAAAGTAACATATACACCAGTAAACAACACTTATATATATATAAGTGTGTAGTAAAGTAAGATACCTGTTGACATTTCTTGCAGACCAGACACTGTATTGGAGGCCACAACAGAGACCACCTCATTCAACCTGGGGTTGTTACCATGGTTATTATCAGACCCATAACCAGGTGGGTCATTAGGACCAGCCAACCACGTGGTGGTAGTGACCACGTGTGAGGCAGTGGTGGTACGAGGCTGCTGACCAAGTGACTGCTGCTGGAGGTAGGCCAGGTAAAGTAATTTAGGTGAGTTACGTAGACTGTGGTCATGTAGGGCCACGCTGGCCTGAGACTTGGGCCCCACCAGGACCACGTACGTCTCCGGCCACTTGTACACTTCAACCACTTCCAGGTACCTAAGGAGGACCATCACCAGCATGTAGAGAGGCAGTAGTGAGGCATTATACTGACCATATAATGAGGCAGTAGTGAGGCATTATACTGACGATATACAGAGGAAGTAGTGAGGCATTATACTGACGATATAGAGAGAGGCAGTAGTGAGGCATTATACTGACCATATAATGAGGCAGTAGTGAGGCATTATACTGACGATATACAGGGGCAGTACTGAGGCATTAAGGCGAGGGTATAGAAAGGGAGTGAGGCATTATACTGAGGGAAGTAAGACGAGGATATAGAGAGGCAGTGAGGCATTGTACTCATGATATAGAGAGGCAGTAGTGAGGCATTATACTGAGGGAAGTAAGACGAGGATATCGAGAGAGGCAGTAGTGAGGCATTATACTGACGATATATATAGAGAGGCAGTAGTGAGGCATTATACTGACGATATAGAGAGAGAGGCAGTAGTGAGGCATTATACTGAGGATATAGAGAGAGAGGCAGTAGTGAGGCATTATACTGAGGATATAGAGAGGCAGTAGTGAGGCATTATACTGAGGATATATAGAGAGAGGCAGTAGTAAGGCATTATACTGACCATATAGAGAGGCAGTAGTGAGGCATTATACTGACGATATAGAGAGAGAGGCAGTAGTGAGGCATTATACTGAGGATATATAGAGGCAGTAGTGAGGCATTATACTGAGGATATAGAGAGGCAGTAGTGAGGCATTATACTGACCATATAGAGAGAGAGGCAGTAGTGAGGCATTATACTGACGATATAGACAGAGAGGCAGTAGTGAGGCATTATACTGAGGATATAGAGAGAGGCAGTAGTGAGGCATTATACTGACGATATAGAGAGAGAGGCAGTAGTGAGGCATTATACTGACGATATATAGAGAGAGGCAGTAGTGAGGCATTATACTGACGATATAGAGAGGCAGTAGTGAGGCATTATACTGACGATATAGAGAGGCAGTAGTGAGGCATTATACTGACGATATAGAGAGAGGCAGTAGTGAGGCATTATACTGACCATATAATGAGGCAGTAGTGAGGCATTATACTGAGGATATATAGAGAGAGGCAGTAGTGAGGCATTATACTGAGGATATATATAGAGAGGAAGTAGTGAGGCATTATACTGAGGATATACAGAGGCAGTAGTGAGGCATTATACTGACGATATAGAGAGGCAGTAGCGAGGCATTATACTGACGATATAGAGAGGCAGTAGTGAGGCATTATACTGACGATATAGAGAGGCAGTAGTGAGGCATTATACTGACGATATAGAGAGGCAGTAGTGAGGCATTATACTGACGATATAGAGAGGCAGTAGCGAGGCATTATACTGACGATATAGAGAGGCAGTAGTGAGGCATTATACTGACGATATAGAGAGGCAGTAGTGAGGCATTATACTGACGATATAGAGAGGGAGTAGTGAGGCATTATACTGACGATATAGAGAGGCAGTAGTGAGGCATTATACTGACGATATAGAGAGGGAGTAGTGAGGCATTATACTGAGGATATATATAGAGAGGCAGTAGTGAGGCATTATACTGAGGATATACAGAGGCAGTAGTGAGGCATTATACTGACGATATAGAGAGGCAGTAGTGAGGCATTATACTGACGATATAGAGAGAGGCAGTAGTGAGGCATTATACTGAGGATATAGAGAGGCAGTAGTGAGGCATTATACTGAGGATATAGAGAGGCAGTAGTGAGGCATTATACTGAGGGAAGTAAGACGAGGATACAGAGAGGCAGTACTGAGGCATTATACTGAGGGAATTAAGACGAGGATATAGAGGCAGTG
This sequence comes from Panulirus ornatus, assembly GCF_036320965.1. Taxonomy (NCBI): domain Eukaryota; kingdom Metazoa; phylum Arthropoda; class Malacostraca; order Decapoda; family Palinuridae; genus Panulirus; species Panulirus ornatus. The sequence goes on from NC_092228.1 coordinate 40,956,465, forward strand.
AGTCATTATACTGAGGATATACAGAGAGGCAGTAGTGAGGCATTATACTGAGGCAAGTAAGACGAGGATATCGAGAGAGGCAGTAGTGAGGCATTATACTGAGGGAAATGAGACGATATAGAGAGAGGCAGTAGTGAGGCATTATACTGAGGCAAGTAAGACGAGGATATCGAGAGGCAGTAATGAGGCATTATACTGAGGGAAATGAGACGAGGATATAGAGAGAGGCAGTAGTGAGGCATTATACTGAGGATATAGAGAGAGGCAGTAGTGAGACATTACACTGAAGGAAGTGAGACGAGGAAGCAGCATTTATCAGAGAATTTGATGAAGGAAGTCAATCAAATGATGAAAATTCATGTGTTGTACATTTCCTCCCACACTAGCTAGAGGCATTGTGATCAGAAAACGGTGTTTGGGATGGGTTTTACGGGAGGTTGGTTACATAATGGCTTCTCACACACACACACACACACACACACACACACACACAAGTATATACAGGTAAACAAACAATGGCTCAACTAAATACAAACAATTTATCCAAACACACTGTCATAGCCGAGCAAACATGGCCACCACAACCTACAACATGACACCTACAACCACATACAACCGCTCTAACAACCACTAACCCTATAAAACGCATTTACAACCACATACAACTGCTCTAACCACCACTGATCCTCTAAAACGTACTTACAACCACATACAACTGCTGTAACAACCACTAACCCTCTAAAACACATTTACAACCACATACAACTGCTCTAACAACCACTAATTCTCTAAAACGCATTTACAACCGCTCTAACAACCACTAACCCTCTAAAACACATTTACAACCACATACAACTGCTCTAACAACCACTAATTCTCTAAAACGCATTTACAACCGCTCTAACAACCACTAACCCTCTAAAACACATTTACAACCACATACAACTGCTCTAACAACCACTAATTCTCTAAAACGCATTTACAACCGCTGTAACAACCACTAACCCTCTAAAACGCATTTACAACCACAGTTCACCTGAAGACGAGATGCTGGTTGTGGCGCACATCAGCGACCATGGCCCAGCAGGAGCGACCAGAGCGACGGTGTCGGAGTTCGTGCGTGAGACGACGCCATGATGACGTAGCCAGGTGACGACGCCATGATGACGTAGCCAGGTGACGACGCCATGATGACGTAGCCGGGTGATGACGCCATGATGACGTAGCCGGGTGACGACGCCATGATGACGTAGCCAGGTGACCAGGAGTCGTGTTGTCCCTCGTCACTACGTGATACATCTCCTCCCAACCCACCACCAGCCGCGGGTACAACACGCCTCCTCCATCATCATCCAGCGACCTGCAAAATGTGAGAATTGAAAGCGGGAGAGAGAGAGAGAGAGAGAGAGAGAGATTGTAAACCATTTTTTCCCCCTTCATTTAGCATCCATTGTTTGTAACACTACGATAATCGTAACTTTATTTATTTTAGTAATGGGAAAAAAAAAAGAAGACATTTAGACCCTAAGTGTATCGGTATGCTCATTACAGGCGTAAACAACAGGACAATTTATAGTTCGTGTAGCACCAGATTGTTTGGTCGTTTGGACGCCGTAACTGCTACTCCTTGTACGAACTAACTAAACTCCTCCATGACTATATCATCGTCAACGAAACAGCCTCGTTATCAGGTCATCATCGTCTGCACAGATCCGGTACGCATTAGACGTGGCTTTTAAGGACAGTCAGTACAACAACTGTTCACTTTACGTACGATGACGCACGATAGGTCGTACGCGACGGTTGTTGTCGTACTTATTTGGTTAACTACCCTTGCGACGATTTACTACCATTAAGTCAACGGTATTTTATACATTATTTTACCTGCAATTTAGTCGATTTGATGCATATTAATCCTTCCCGAACAGAGCCTTGTGCTTGCGTGATATGGCTGACGGTTGCCGGAAGCCGCCATATTGGCCTTATTACAGACGGCCAGTAACCAATAACTCATCCTGTCTCTCCATTATTTACACACACACACACACACACACACACACACACCATAATATTCATGGCGGATCTACGAGCCACGAAAAAAAATCCATAAATATCGCCAAATGGCATCCGATCGAGACGCAAAAAAAAAAAAAATAAGATTATCCGGTACACGAGACGTCCGCAGAACCACGAACGTTACCACGAGACGTCCGCAGAACCACGGACGTTACCATGAGAGGTCCGCAGAACCATGGACGTTACCATGAGAGGTCCGCAGAACCACGGACGTTACCACGAGACGTCCGCAGAACCATGGACGTTACCACGAGACGTCCGCAGAACCACGGACGTTACCACGAGACGTCCGCAGAACCATGGACGTTACCACATGACGTCCGCAGAACCATGGACGTTACCACATGACGTCCGCAGAACCATGGACGTTACCACAAGACGTCCGCAGAACCATGAACGTTACCACGAGAGGTCCGCAGAACCACGGACGTTACCACATGTCCGCAGAACCATGGACGTTACCACAAGACGTCCGCAGAACCATGGACGTTACCACAAGACGTCCGCAGAACCATGGACATTACCATGAGACGTCCGCAGAACCATGAACGTTACCACGAGAGGTCCGCAGAACCATGAACGTTACCACGAGAGGTCCGCAGAACCATGGACGTTACCACATGACGTCCGCAGAACCATGGACGTTACCACAAGACGTCCGCAGAACCATGGACGTTACCACAAGACGTCCGCAGAACCATGGACGTTACCACAAGACGTCCGCAGAACCATGGACGTTACCACCACATAAACGAGAAATTCCAGACCTCTCATTCGCTATATTTCTCAACCCCGTCATTGCAAGGATATAGATGGCACAACGTGGAATTATGAGTCGCATTACCTGGTATTCGTTCGGTGGAATTATTCTGTCTTCGTCTAATGGCGTTGTTTAACCTGACACTCTTACATTATACCATTTTCCTTCCTGCTTATCATGTGTCGTGATATAAGTGATATCTTATCACCCAGCAATATCTTAATATTGTTACGTCTTAAAGTGAGTTTTCCCGTCTTATGTATGACACTTGATAGCCATAGTCTATATCAGGGTGGTGTTAGAGACAACAATATATATTGATGTTTCCCACCAATTTACGTTCCAAATATTTTTTTTTATGTAAAGGATTTACAGAACACATTACTGTCTGCTTCATAATGCATACAGTCTTCATCTTACCATCAAACATGCACAAGAATCATTCATTTTCTTCTAGTTACATGATGTACATTATTACCTGCACGAATATATATTCTTTTTTAGATATTTAATTTTTAACCAAACTCTTCTGTACCCATGACCCAAATATGTTGATAATATTTCGTAAATGTGATATTTAATGGTTTCCATACATTGTACTGTGTTAGCGAGTCGTTCCCTGTCGCTGAACAGAAATTAAATAAGTAAAATGGCATTTTCCCGCCATATTGAAATCTTGTGTGTGTGAGCGTTTTTTTTCTAACTTCACAAATAACTAGAGTCCAGGTGCGTAACGTGTTGATTTATCTACAATTTAGTTCTCTAACAATTCATTTGTATTTACCAAGTTTTATGTTACTAGTTTTACAGAATAATTCATAGTATATGACTTTGACGGGTTTTTATACGTAAACTTAATTTGGCATTTTACGCAAGTTACACTTCCACATGAACTTAATATTAAAACTAGATAGTGAGGATACACGACACTGCCTCATAATTATTCATGAGACGTCCATATTTATGAGGCGTGTGAGATATACCTCACAAAATGAGAGAAAACTCTTGACTGACCTGAGAATATGGAAGATGGCGCCGCCGTACCCACTCTCGCCAAGAAGGACCAGGGAACATTGGGCCAAGCGTTCCTCCACCACCTGCCGTACTAGGACGCCCAGGTCACGACCCAGGTCGTCGCCCAGGTCTGCTCGACCAGTCGTGGCCACTCCAGTGACCTGGCAGATCACCAGGACAGCCAGACAACCGACCATCAACAGAGGGTAACCGCAGTGCGGGGCGACCATCTTGAAATCCTGTAGAAAACGGAGACCAACATCATGATGTAACGACCTTGGCTTGTAATTAACCTGATAGTTAACAACCAGGTCACAGGAGAAGCCATGATACCCCATGGTAGAACCATCGAACTGAAGGAGTAACTTGAAGTTGTACGAAGAAGGGAACCTTCGTATTTACGAACCCCATGAGGAGGATGAATAGCTGGAGTGACTGTGGGCCGACTGCCGCAACAAGGATGCGAACACCCCCCCATACCGAGCGGCCCGTGAATTACGTACAAGTAATTAACACCAGATATTAAATGGTAGCAGGTTTGGATGGTATTGCAGTGGAATTTATTAAAAAAGGGGGTGACTGTATTGTTGACTGGTTGGTAAGGTTATTTAATGTATGTATGACTCATGGTGAGGTGCCTGAGGATTGGCGGAATGCTTGCATAGTGCCATTGTACAAAGGCAAAGGGGATAAGAGTGAGTGCTCAAATTACAGAGGTATAAGTTTGTTGAGTATTCCTGGTAAATTATATGGGAGGGTATTGATTGAGAGGGTGAAGGCATGTACAGAGCATCAGATTGGGGAAGAGCAGTGTGGTTTCAGAAGTGGTAGAGGATGTGTGGATCAGGTGTTTGCTTTGAAGAATGTATGTGAGAAATACTTAGAAAAGCAAATGGATTTGTATGTAGCATTTATGGATCTGGAGAAGGCATATGATAGAGTTGATAGAGATGCTCTGTGGAAGGTATTAAGAATATATGGTGTGGGAGGCAAGTTGTTAGAAGCAGTGAAAAGTTTTTATCGAGGATGTAAGGCATGTGTACGTGTAGGAAGAGAGGAAAGTGATTGGTTCTCAGTGAATGTAGGTTTGCGGCAGGGGTGTGTGATGTCTCCATGGTTGTTTAATTTGTTTATGGATGGGGTTGTTAGGGAGGTAAATGCAAGAGTTTTGGAAAGAGGGGCAAGTATGAAGTCTGTTGGGGATGAGAGAGCTTGGGAAGTGAGTCAGTTGTTGTTCGCTGATGATACAGCGCTGGTGGCGGATTCATGTGAGAAACTGCAGAAGCTGGTGACGGAGTTTGGAAAAGTGTGTGGAAGAAGAAAGTTAAGAGTAAATGTGAATAAGAGCAAGGTTATTAGGTACAGTAGGGTTGAGGGTCAAGTCAATTGGGAGGTGAGTTTGAATGGCGAGAGGCTGGAGGAAGTGAAGTGTTTTAGATATCTGGGAGTGGATCTGTCAGCGGATGGAACCATGGAAGCGGAAGTGGATCATAGGGTGGGGGAGGGGGCGAAAATTTTGGGAGCCTTGAAAAATGTGTGGAAGTCGAGAACATTATCCCGGAAAGCAAAAATGGGTATGTTTGAAGGAATAGTAGTTCCAACAATGTTGTATGGTTGCGAGGCGTGGGCTATGGATAGAGTTGTGCGCAGGAGGATGGATGTGCTGGAAATGAGATGTTTGAGGACAATGTGTGGTGTGGGGTGGTTTGATCGAGTAAGTAACGTAAGGGTAAGAGAGATGTGTGGAAATAAAAAGAGCGTGGTTGAGAGAGCAGAAGAGGGTGTTTTGAAATGGTTTGGGCACATGGAGAGAATGAGTGAGGAAAGATTGACCAAGAGGATATATGTGTCGGAGGTGGAGGGAACGAGGAGAAGAGGGAGACCAAATTGGAGGTGGAAAGATGGAGTGAAAAGGATTTTGTGTGATCGGGGCCTGAACATGCAGGAGGGTGAAAGGAGGGCAAGGAATAGAGTGAATTGGAGCGATGTGGTATACAGGGGTTGACGTGCTGTCAGTGGATTGAATCAGGGCATGTGAAGCGTCTGGGGTAAACCATGGAAAGCTGTGTAGGTATGTATATTTGCGTGTGTGGACGTGTGTATGTACATGCGTATGGGGGGGGTTGGGCCATTTCTTTCGTCTGTTTCCTTGCGCTACCTCGCAAACGCGGGAGACAGCGACAAAGTATAAAAAAAAAAAAAAAAAAAAAAAAAAAAAAAAAAAAATTAAATGGTTTAATAGAGATGCTCTGTGGAAGGTATTAAGAATATATGGTGTGGGAGCAAGTTGTTAGAAGCAGTGAAAAGTTTTACACAGATCGAGCATGTGTACGTTAGCAACAAAAGGATTGGTTCTCTATGTAGGTTTGCGGCAGGGCGTGTTGAGTCAGATGTTTCTAATGTGTTTATGGAGGGTGTTATAGGAGGTAAATGCGAATATGCTTCTTAAGGGGGTTAAGTATGAATTTAGTTTTGGATGTAGCTATGGTGTGTGATACAGTTGTTTTCAGCTGATTACTGCTTGTGGTTGTCTATGTAGAATATGCCAGCTGGTGACTGAGTTAGGTAAATGTGTGGGAGAGAGAAATTAAGATATTGATTTCAAATTTGCAACGTTATTGTTGGTTATGAGGGATTAGCATTACTGTGCTTTAATGAAGTAAATACTGAGGAAACGTGAAAGTGTTTTGATATCTGTGAGTTCGTGGCAGCGGATGGAACCATGGAAGCGGTAATGTTTGATATTAGTGTGGAAGCAAATCTGGCTGACCCAAATATTTGGATCCTTGTAAAAATGGTGGAAAGTGTACAAATTTGAATGGTAAGCAATGGGTATGTTGAAGGAAAGTAATTAAAATGTTGAAAATGGTTGCCGTGGGCTAATTGGTGTGTGAGCGTTTTCAGTGAATGGAATTGCTAGGAAGAGAGTGGTTGAGTGATATGTTGATATGTAGGTGTTTAGATCATTGTAGTAACCAAGGTTATGTAGAAGTTGTGGAAATAATATGAGCGTGGTTGAGGAGCGAACGTAAAAGGATTTGAGTTATTCTGATTATAAACTGTTTGGGTACACTATTTGGAGTATTGAGTTGAGATACTATGGATGTAGAATGGATTAGGACAGGAATTGAACCAAGGTATGTATGAGTGTCGGGCAGGTTGAGTGTGACGTGGGATCAGGAGGGAGACACAATGAGCAGAACGGAAAGAGGAGTGAAAAGATTGGGTCGACGCTTGAAATCCTGAAATGACAGGGGTGAAAGCATAAGGATAAGATGAAACGACCTTTGTTATCAATGAAATATTCAAAGACAAACATTTAATCAAAATCATTAAACATGTCCATGAAAAATGGAGACAGACAATGTAAAATATTCAAGATTTAAAGTGAAGAAATCTATTTGGTCGTTCACCAGACCAGGGTTAAACTACCCTGCTTAATGGCTTGTATAGACTCGCTGCAGTAATTGATTACGGTCATATAAAATTAACCAACCTGGTTATTCTCCTCTGAAACTGCTATTGTAAATACAAGAATGAAATAGATAACGAAACGTAAAATAATGACAAGAAAATATAATTTAAGCAATCTAAATTTTTAAAAAACTGTCCAACATCTTGAGAGTGGACCGTCCTTGGAATTTGCATCCTCTAAATCTGCTATCGTAAATTCTAAGATGAAATATATAACAAAACCTAGAACAGTGACAAGAAAATGTAATTTAAGCAATAATCTAAATTTTTAAAAAACTGTCCAACATCTTGAAAGTGGACCGTTCCAATATTCTGCATCGTAGCGTTTGAGGCAAACATGATCATGGGCGACTACGTCATGACACAATGATGATGGCTGTTTCCCAATACCTTTTATCAATGCCTTGATAACACCGTCCAGGCACCACCAAGGGCGCCAGTAACTCATGATAACAAATGACCGCCATCTTGCAAGGAAGATGGTACTCTCGTATCCCCAGTCTGGTCCCCTAGCCTCGCTCAGACAGGCTTTGAATAACATTATTGGATCAACTTTCTCCCTGTGGTCGCTACAACGCGCTCTGACAATGGCGGTTCTACTAAGGGATTACGGTCCTTATTCTCCACCATTAATATTTGAAAACACGTCGTCCACAATGGTTATTATTATCCCTTGTTGAATACATTGCGGTTTACATTGGCTCCCGCGCTATACCAGACACCTGTTCCTCCTGTATTTTGATCTTATTATAATTTTCTATCAACCATCAATACATCTGTAGAACTTCTATTGACCTTTTGATAAATATAACTTAACTACTGAAGTATAATGACCCATGATATAGACAGTCCTGCTCTACCACTTAACCACAAGATGTTATTTTTAGAAATTATGTTCATATAAAGACATATGTAATATTATACTTAATTTTACTTAATATACAATTTGTAAATGTAATTCAATGTAACCAGACCACCAGTAGCCCTCGTAGAAACTTGAATTTATTATTATCTTTGTCATTTATTTATTCAAAAAATTAATGTTATCATCTCATTTGCCTTCATTTGTTTGTTTGTTTGTTCGGTAAATACACTCACTATAAACAACCAAGATAACAATATCTTTAGAATATATTTGCATTATGATAATGAATTTAACTGTACATTTCTACACCAACATTAAGCAAGGTTTTCATAGGTCATATTAATTTATACTTTTTCAAATAATTCATTTATCAAAGACAAATTTTAAAACACATCAAGATAAAACAAAAATATCCCTTGTGTTTTGAAATGAAAAGTAAAACCATGAACTAATAATGTAAGATATATAACAATTTGCAATGTTGTATTGCTGTAAATGGCGATAATGAACTTTGACCTAAAATACAAGTTCAACAAACCTATAATTATTATAGCTACGCCATAACTAAACACATCCTTCCCCTTTATTAGCCAGAGGAGACGCTAATGAATTGATTATAAATAAAGAAGATATTTTATTGATAATGGAAATTGTTGTCATAACATTGGATAATTTAGACAAGTGGTTGTGATGAAATATACTGTAATATATTAATAATTAGAACATAATGGGAAAGGAATAAGAAGATATGATTAACTAAATTAATTAAATTCCAATTTCCTATTGGGATAGGCGCGAAAATGATTGAAATAAGCAAATATCATTACGTCTCGATCCAAGCGTAGTTACACATTAAAAAATGTATGAGGGTTAATGAATATAAAGTTTAGAAATACATTAGTGGTTCACAACTCATTAGGGACACATTTTGGGAAGGTCTATATAAATCAGGACAATTGGTAGTTACGCGGTTTGTTAAGCCATACCACAAGTATTGTATTATATTTATATTAATCAAAAGTCTACAACACTTGATCTATTTTCGTAAGTACGACTTGTACAATACTCAGGCACAACACATGGAAGTGATGACTGAGCCTTTGATTTAATATGAAATAAAGGCTCATAACACTCACGGTCCATACTGTCGTGGTCAAGGGTCGTACACCGTCGTGGTCAAGGGTCGTATACCGTCGTGGTCAAGGGTCGTATACCGTCGTGGTCAAGGGTCGTACACCGTCGTGGTCAAGGGTCGTATACCGTCGTGGTCAAGGGTTGTATACCGTCGTGGTCAAGGGTCGTATACCGTCGTGGTCAAGGGTCGTATACCGTCGTGGTCAAGGGTCGTACACCGTCGTGGTCAAGGGTCGTATACCGTCGTGGTCAAGGGTCGTATACCGTCGTGGTCAAGGGTCGTATACCGTCGTGGTCAAGGGTCGTATACCGTCGTGGTCAAGGGTCGTATACCGTCGTGGTCAAGGGTCGTACCGTCGTGGTCAAGGGTCGTACACCGTCGTGGTCAAGGGTCGTATACCGTCGTGGTCAAGGGTCGTATACCGTCGTGGTCAAGGGTTGTATACCGTCGTGGTCAAGGGTCGTATACCGTCGTGGTCAAGGGTCGTATACCGTCGTGGTCAAGGGTCGTATACCGTCGTGGTCAAGGGTTGTACACCGTCGTGGTCAAGGGTCGTATACCGTCGTGGTCAAGGGTCGTATACCGTCGTGGTCAAGGGTCGTATACCGTCGTGGTCAAGGGTTGTACACCGTCGTGGTCAAGGGTCGTATACCGTCGTGGTCAAGGGTCGTATACCGTCGTGGTCAAGGGTCGTATACCGTCGTGGTCAAGGGTCGTATACCGTCGTGGTCAAGGGTCGTACCGTCGTGGTCAAGGGTCGTACCGTCGTGGTCAAGGGTCGTATACCGTCGTGGTCAAGGGTCGTACCGTCGTGGTCAAGGGTCGTATACCGTCGTGGTCAAGGGTCGTATATCGACGTGGTCAAGGGTCGTACCGTTGTGGTCAAGGGTCGTATACCGTCGTGGTCAAGGGTCGTATACCGTCGTGTTCAAGGGTCGTATACCGTCGTGGTCAAGGGTCGTATACCGTCGTGGTCAAGGGGTCGTATCGTCATGCTCAAGGGTCGTATCGTCGTGGTCAAGGGTCGTATACCGTCGTGTTCAAGGAGGTCGTTACCTACCTTCGTCCTGCACGACTTGGACTGCTGTACTGCGTGGTTAACCACCTCTTCATAACCAAGTCTTGGCCTGGAGTTGCCAGTTCCCTTTATATACACATGTTTGCACCTGCGTCCTGGTAACTACTGAATAGTGCAATGGCACACAACGAGCGAATGAATCATATAATCGCGTGATAACAATCTCAGTTCACACAAGTCGTTATAAACCATGGTACACTTCAATATAAACGACTATTGTTCAAAACGATCATATACTTCAATATAAACGAGTGGCCTCACCTTCTCTCTGGAAGGCTCGTTAATCTTTCCTTTGTGGCCTGACCCCCAACACCTTAACCTTTCCAGGAATGACCTCTGATTACCTAATTAAGTCAGTAGGTTATATGTGGCTCTCTCTCATGTTCTAAACATGTCTTCCCCTCGCCCCCAGGATGGTGGGTGATTAGAATATAATGAGTCCTGAAGTTCATTATTTGTGGCAGTGGTTTATGTGTTGGGGTTTTTGGTCTCTGTCGGTTGTGTATATATGTGTGTGTGGGGTTAGTCAGACTTGTGCTTAGGGGTAATTAATCATACACCAATTACCTCTGCGTCATTACCTACTTTGCAGTACTGGGGGTGGGGGGGTCAACGTCGAACCTACACATGCCTGGGCATAATTCCTAACAAGCGTAATTTCTGCATGACCTTACTCATGGTAATTAACACGAAATAGACACGCGTATGCATGACGGGAGTTTGTGAATATTGATGACCAATTATAGGATTTTCGAAGCCTCGTTCTCCAGTTAGGAGAAGTGGGGCTTGGATTCACTAGATGAGGTACCATTTCATTTTGTATATATATATATATATATATATATATATATATATATATATATATATATATAGATAGATAGATAGAGAGAGAGAGAGAGAGAGAGAGAGAGAGAGAGAGAGGGGGGGGGGAACTAGTGTATGTATGAAAATTGGAACTGTGTGCATGGATAAAAATTTAGGACTATTTGCACATTTACAGATACGTATGAATCCCATGTAGCATTACACTTCAGTCCACAGTGACTCAGTCGAGACTGCTTACCAGTCTATAATATTGGGATTTTATTTCTTATTCTCACCACTGACCCACCTATAATTGCTCTCACCACTGACCCACCTATAATTGTTAGAAGGTACTTCGCTTCAAATTCTAAATATGTCAATTTTTGTTTTTGTCACAAAATGCTGCCACCATAAATAATAACTGCCTTCCTTTGGGAACAGAGCTATTAGACTATATAATGAACTTCCTGTAGTCAGCCTTCACCAGCATATTGTGGCCATCAGTCACCTGGCTCAATAATGATAATATTGGTGCTAGAAATTATGATTGTAGCCAAGGAACATTAAGATTTCTATTGTTCTCAGTCTCCCTGTTATTTGTAAACGTCATGGAAAGCTTAAGCAAATCTAAAAATTACTATGACATATCATTATGGTCTTTAACTTTGTTTTATAAAGTGTAATTGAAGTAGTTTCTCATTTCCAGAAAGAGTTAAAACTTAACCAGTGTTAATTTTCTTCATATGCTACCGTAATTCCTTTGAACACTACGTATTGCCATAAACTGCAGCTCAACTAACCTAACATGTGCCTCTAATGGTCACTGCAGAAAAATATTATTGTAAAAGTGATTATTTCTGAAGAAACTCTTGAGGCTTTTGACATTCAATGATGGTCAGGACAGGTATGGTGGAATGAAAAGGAGGAAAAACAACAATCAGGTGCCAAGGTAAAGAGCAATGTCACATGTTTATAGTTTATTAAATAAAGGTTATCAGGAAGACATTACATTCAGTGCATAATGCACCACAGTAAGTAATATTCAATAACTCTTTCAAGAAAGTTTGTTTCATCCCAGAGTACCAGCACTAATGATGCCAATATGTTAGTTTTCATATCAGAAATGTTCTTTGTTTTTATAGCTCTCAACTCATCTACCATAAGGATGCATTGTTGTTGCAGCTTTGATGTTTGTCTTCACAGCACTTACTGCCTTGCTTGTTGTAGTTACTGTGAAAAAGAACAAAATCACTGTTAGTTTATTTGAGGTTAAAGATTTTATATTTCACACAGGATGAACAGCACAAAAGGAAGTTCTGATAATATAGTATGTATACCCTACTAATCATCTGCTATGGTGTAATGGTAATTCTTTTCATACATATTGATGAACAATGAATTATTTCAAACTTTTCTAAAAATAGATTCCTAATCATGATGATGAGCAGTTTAACTTTTACACCTCTAATATTCTTCATGCAGGGGATAGCGATGCTGTTTCCTGTGTGGCAGGGTGGCGCCTAGGATGGATGAAGGTAAGCAAGTATGAACATGTACATATGTATATATATATATATATGTATGTATGTTGATATGTATATGTATATGTGGGTGTACGGGCATTTATGTATATATATGTAACAACCTTACAGTGTACGGGCATTTATGTATATATATGTAACAACCTTACAGTGTACGGGCATTTATGTATATATATGTAACAACCTTACATAAAGTGAAAATTATGCTAGAACTGCCTACTTTGAGGAGGAGGTTGTTGAGGAAGAGTGGGTGATGGTCCTGGTGGTTGAGCACGTATCTTGAAGCCTTTTCCTGTACCTAAGGCTGCAATTAGAACCTGTGTTTCATTGATCGACCATGTCTGTGGCTGGCTAGTCCGTGATGCTGTTTCTGTTTCCCATTCCTCACGAGCTGTATTCACTAAGTCCATTACATGTTTCACTACCTTATTGTGGATATTAATTTGTTTCTGAAATGGAGCATAAAATGGATTTACTGAACTATCTATAATACTTCTCCAGTAAAGTACATTACACTTAATGTAGTTACAGCAGAAAACATTGCACTAGATAAAGTATGCACCCACCAAAGAACAACTGGTTGAAAGGGTAAAGCACAGTTAAAAAGGGGGGGGAAGTTATTTTCAGTTTCTCTTTGAAAGACTTGACTTTTGGAAGCAGGAAGGTAACAGAAAGAAGGGAAAACAAATACAAAGGAAAAGAATTCTGCTGCTTTACAGGAGAGAAAGAGAAAACACCTCTTGCCTCTGGTTGAGTGGTTGATCAATAGGTCCAACAAGCAGGCTTTCTTGGTTTCACTTAGTTTCTTTTCTTTGAATACGGCAGTACTCAATCTAAAGACTTTTGGGCCTCCTTCATAATGATCATCCTTTATATGCAAACACACACATGCACACACATATATAAAAGGAGGTAATGAGAGGACAAAGTGGCAGAAAAGGAAATAGAAAGGAAAACAAGAAATAGGTTTTAGATCTGAACAGCAAGAGCAAATGGAATGAGTTTTTGATGTAAGACATAGAGAAAGAATTCGAAAGAGAAAAAAGAAACTGAATAAAACATTTTTACTGTGCTCTATTGCAAATATATGAAACATGGTAAAATATATATAGTGTTTCATAAACCATCAAAACTTTGTGAATACTGATGTCATTCATAATAAAAATTAGACTCTTTTTTGTGAATGACGTAAAAGATGTACCTTCACAAAGAAAAAGGAGAAATATAGCCATTTTACTCTAATGGGGATTACAGTTCTTTCATCTAAACTCCATTCACACTGTGATTGCTTAGTATCTTTGCTTTCCCCCAACTCATCACTCACCTCCCTTGTATTTACAAAAGTACAAAACAAAATACATGGCCAGACTCTATCTAAAAATCATGTTATACTTACTTGAGCTGTGTCTGCGTTGACTTGTGCCATCTTGGCCTCCAGTGCTAAATGTCTCTGTTCTACATCTGGTTCTGGCTTTGTCCTCAACATGTTAGGCACAAAATCATGACTAAATGATGGAACCCTGCCTTCAGTAGCCATAAGCAACTTTTCATCAGTTTCAGCATTCAACTGGAGTGGAAGTGTTAGGTAGTTGCGCAACTGAGGAGTCTTTTCATTTTTCAAGAGCTTCATCAGAGTGTATATCTGATGAACATAAACAAAAAGGACTTTCATTACAAATGTTGAATTAGAAAAAGGATTAATTGTATTAATCCAGGACACAAATAAAGGAATAAAAGCATAGTAGAACTACAAACAAGGGCCTCAATCACAGTCTGACCAATGGGTTGATCATGTGGAGATGACAGTAATAAGGTGAACGATACTGGTTGAAGTCATGCCTTAGGGAAACACTAGCAACCGTCTCTTATTTACTTCCGGTGCGTGTCTTCAAATTCTAAAATAAAGTTAACGAACACCATCATTGTACTACTCCGGCAAACAGTTTCCTAAATGAAGTGAATGTGATTCAGGAAGTACCTGACCCTTGTGAACTGGGTAGGTGACAAACACATTATGTTCGACCCCTAAATATGTATGTTTATCCCACTCTCAGACGTACCGTGATGAAATACTAACCTGAGCAGATATGACTGAAAAAGAGTTGAGGTATGACGGCCAGTCAGCTTGGTCACCAACTCTCTCAATCTTGACCACCAGTTCTTGCAGGGAACTTTTGATGTCCACAACACGCTGAAGGATAGCATCTAGGGCAACATCTAAGGCTCTTTCTTCCCTCTGCAATGCAGTATTGTTCAACTCGTATTATATTTACACTTCATACCCTTTTCAATAATAATATAAATAGATATTTACAATACAGCTGATGAAACAATATTTCTGATTTCTGCATATATTCAACTGCCGTATGAAATCACTTCTCAAAAAGTGATTCACGAGATAACGCATAGAAAGTAAATACCTGCAAGAGACAGTGTTAAAAAAAAAAGTACATCTTAACTGGACATCATGAAATATACATTATTACATTTGATTTGTTGAACTGCCAACCTTCTGTGGACCTGTTCATCATCTAGTGTAACCAAGGCAAGAATGGTTGTCATACGAAAGAAATTAGACAAGCCATGGCGTGAAAATCATATTCTTCGTATCATTGAACTGAGGGCAGGAAGAGACTGGACCTGTACTGTAGGGGAAATTCAGAAGGAAAGTCAGTGTTGTGGACAACAGTTAACTGAATAATTCAAGCAATCTTGCTTCTTGCTGCAGTAGTGCAAATCTTGGTAGGGAAAACAAGTCGTGCTAGTCCCGAAACCTTACTACCCTGTGTATATGCCTACCTATGGTGTATCTTATATATCTCCCACCATCCATTCCTGGCCGGCGGGTTTCTCAATTTTGACCATAAGTGGAGTTTGAGAAACTTGTAGAATATCTAGACACACGAGGGAGACACTGGTCATCATAGACCACAAGCAACACCCATAATCTAAGCGCTTATCACAACCTAAATTAGAATCAAACTATGAACTCATACCTGCATTGTGACTGGTGAAGGTGAGAGACCTTAAGGACGAGGAAAAATGAAATTAAGATCAAGGAAAGTCGAGATAATTTTCTCAAAGTTGTTTACTCTCGTGCTGCGGCACAAGGCAAAAGTAGTTCAATCATTCATGATATTGTAATATATCTATTTTCGATAAATATGACAAAATGACTAATTTTTTATAGCATTCTAGATAAGTTAAGATAATATGAGATAAGTATTAGGGACAATGATATCTTTTTTATGGATAGATAAGGACGATATAGATAATGGATTAGTCTTGCCATATCACATCGTCTGCTGCAATGTTTACAAACTTGGTGACAGGCAGGAGGGTGAGTGCTGCTCCTGCTGCTGGTTCACCGCTTCACTGCTTCATCCACGAGGACATGGACAGCTTGGGCAACGACGAGGCTGTCATCGCCACCAATGACGACGCTAGTTCCTGCAAGAGGTGTGCCGTGGCCCTGGGTTACTGGCGGGACCGATACATCAGCTATTTCGTCCGGTCCACAGACCGCAAAGCTCCGGAGATCAACCGTGGTTACTTCGCTCGCTCTGTGGCCATTAAGATGCTGGTAGATAAATTCATCGAGGTGAGTCGTTCATAGGGTTGTGCTCAGTGTTGTAGAATGTGTAGCAATGGAGAACTGTATGAAAATGATGCTGTTATATATTCTATTGTGTAATTCAACATGTTCTTTGGGAGAAGGAATTTTTTTTCGTTTTAGGCTTAATGATTAATTGAGACGAATGGTAAGTTACGTAGTAAAATTATATATAAATCTTCACCGACACTATTAATCATTATCTAGTGTGGTTGTGGCTCAAGAATAGAGAAATGCTATATAAAAATTGCATTGGGTATTTTGCCGACATAATTTCATTTAACCCTATCATGTCAGCATCAATAAGTCAAATGATATCATATCGACATTTCCGGGAAGGTTCCATCATGGGCAATGGACGTGGAGGAGTATTATCATGTTAAATACCTTTTCACTACAGAGGAGGAGTCTTCTTCTTCCCTATTACTAATTGTAGTGCAGCCTTGAAGCTGTAGTAGCTTTTTAGAAAGGTTTCTGAGGTGGCACAATGAAATAAAAATTGCCACGTCAGCTTTATTATTGAAATTATAGACTTACTGTAGATATGGTTTTACAAATGGTATTATTCTGATACACATAACCCCAGGACATCTGTTTTTAGGCTTAGATAGCTTTAAAGAAGTACTACAATCACAAGCCAGGAAGTGATGAACTTTCTTGTGGAAAGAAGTTCCCCAATGCGATTGTACTCTATTTTGTCGACTGATGATGATACGACCTCACTGAAGGTTACTGAACACCCTTGGAGTAGCCAGAAGCAGCATTTCTGATAAGCAAAAAGATCACCTTTACTTTCACAAAATCCAGCAGGATCATTAGGGTGCTCTTACGTATCATCATCGTAAAATATGGGGAATATTATGGGTTAAAACACTGAAATCAATATCAGTAATCCTTACCCAACCCTGAACTTGGGGCTTTGCCACTTGGCTTCTCGACCCTAGCTTACATCATTTTAAACCTGTCCTACCTAGGTATAACACAGTGGAGGAGGAAATTTCAAATATGTCAAGTAATGAATTAGCATTAGGGAAAAAAAGTAATGTTGCCAAAGCGGAATTCAGCCCAGTGATGAAGATACATCTTGTAAAATATTTCATTGTGATACCCGTAGCCTTTTTCATGTAATGATATGTTTCCGTTCTTCCTTTATTAGAATATGGATTTTAATATTGACTTTTGATTTACTTCATTTTGTTTAGGTTATCATAGCATATCCTTTTTGAATACATAACTGCTTCGCTTGCCCTATTGGGGTAGTATTAGAAATGAACAAAACAAAAACTTGATTTGTAAACATCCCTTTAGATATCAAGGATATTGCACTGAAACCAGCATTTACCATCCAGGCCTCACAGGCTGTTGACCACTTCATTTGTCCTGGTTCGGCCTATTAAATGTGTGTTGCCTCCCATGTGCTGATACTGCATACCTAAGTTACTTGGTTTAGTGTTTCCTTGTTTATGTTTTCGTTTCACTACCATTTCCATTATAGAATTTGTGATAAAGTAAGACCTTTTACTGAACTAAACTAATTTTTTTTTTTGTATTGTACAACAGTCTGTAAAGACGTTAGAATCCATCCAGATGTTTGTAAAGGAGATTTTTATAGTAGCAGTAATACATGAATAGTCTTTGGGTCTGTTTTCTATCCCCCCAGCTCATACAGTATTTAACCAAGTATGCCTTTGTTGTTGTAGATTTCCCGTTATTATATATTTGCGCAACCTGGTTTTTCTGCCCGGTTATTTCTGAATTGTTCCTAATTGCTAATATTCTCTTTACTTTTTTCAGGTGACCAATGGTAATTGTCAGATAGTAAATATTGGAGCTGGCTTTGACACCCTATATTGGAGATTAGTTGATGAAGGAAAGTCAGTGAAAGGCTTTGTGGAACTGGATTTTCCTGGGGTCACATCACGAAAGTGTCTTTACATTCAGCGAACAAAACAGCTTCTTCAAGCTGTTAGTGATGAAGGTACTAACAGATGTGTCACAGTACATCCATATGCTGTTCCTTTCATCATAGAATCCATAAGCATTGTTCTGGTATTAACAAATTTTATTTCATACTCATTGGATGATAACAGAGCCTCTCTGACGCTGTTCTTACTTATCATTGTTTATCAGATTCCCTCTTTTTTATATGCATCTCATAGAAATAGTATTTTTGAAGTTTTGTGATTTTGTTGTCACCATACTGTACATACTTTGTAAGTGTAATTTGCATTTTTTTATGTTATGGTCAAGTTTCCTGACTGGTCATGAATACAAGGCATCCATCTCGTATTTTTCTCTGCAGATTATGATGTAAAACTCAATAGAAATAATCTTCATGCCCACACCTACAAACTCACTGGAGTTGATCTTAGAAATATTACTGAAGTTGAGGCAAAGGTCAAGGAGTCTGACCTGGAATCCACATTGCCAACACTGTTCTTGGCTGAGTGTGTCTTGGTTTACATGACCATACAGAAATCCTCACAACTCTTGAAATGGATTGCTGAAAAATTCAAATCAGCATTTTTCATCAACTATGAAATGGTAAGTAATCTACAGCAAATGAAGTATTTAATGTAAAACATTTTCCTTCCAAAATATCACGCTGATATTGATCATTTTTTTATTTGTTCTTCTTCTGTGTTTATTTCCTAGTAGAATCATGAGTGATTGATGTTCGTAAAGATTGATGTTTGTACAGTTACAGATAGATTTATTGCATGGAAAATTGTACTTTCATGTTGTAGGAACACAAGACAGGTAAATATTAAGTTATGCAAGTAAATGTGTCATAACTGGAGTATATACAGTGGTAGAAAATAAGTCCATAGTCCAGGATAATGATTAGAAATGAAGCAGGGGTTGCCTCACCTTATGATTTACCAAACTTTGTTAGTATATTTGGCTATATCCAAGTGCCAATTCCTGCTTGTCATCAGGTTTAACAATAAATGATAGCCATAAGACACATTGGACGATGCTCACATACATGTGGTTCGTGCTGACTACTTTTTCACTAATAAAGTTACTGTCCCTCCACCTTTGCATTCAGGAGCCAATACATTAAAAACAATGATTAATGTATTCTTTAACTGTAAAAGTTGGAGTAAGGCTGTGGACGAGAAGGAAAGATAAGTTTGGAAAAGATAGTTGGTGAGGAAAGTAGGATAATGTATATGAGTGGAGGAATTTTGAAGAGAGTGGATGGATAAAGTTAAAGTTGGTAGATGGTATTCAGGGAAGCCCCATTATGATAGTCAGAATGAGCTTCAAAATAAAATTGGTGGTGGAGAATACGAAGTTGCAGTTTGATGAATATAACATCCTAATGGACATTGATAAGGACTGAGACTTCAGTCTGGCCCAAGAAGTGTGAGGCATAACTTCATTTTTCTTCTTGGTGTTTTAGAAAAAGTAAATAGCAATATATGTTTGCTATGTGCCTGAGGATTGGCAGAATGCGTGCATAGTGCCATTGTACAAAGGCAAAGGGGATAAGAGTGAGTGCTCAAATTACAGAGGTATAAGTTTGTTGAGTATTCCTGGTAAATTATATGGGAGGGTATTGATTGAGAGGGTGAAGGCATGTACAGAGCATCAGATTGGGGAAGAGCAGTGTGGTTTCAGAAGTGGTAGAGGATGTGTGGATCAGGTGTTTGCTTTGAAGAATGTATGTGAGAAATACTTAGAAAAGCAAATGGATTTGTATGTAGCATTTATGGATCTGGAGAAGGCATATGATAGAGTTGATAGAGATGCTCTGTGGAAGGTATTAAGAATATATGGTGTGGGAGGCAAGTTGTTAGAAGCAGTGAAAAGTTTTTATCGAGGATGTAAGGCATGTGTACGTGTAGGAAGAGAGGAAAGTGATTGGTTCTCAGTGAATGTAGGTTTGCGGCAGGGGTGTGTGATGTCTCCATGGTTGTTTAATTTGTTTATGGATGGGGTTGTTAGGGAGGTAAATGCAAGAGTCTTGGAAAGAGGGGCAAGTATGAAGTCTGTTGGGGATGAGAGAGCTTGGGAAGTGAGTCAGTTGTTGTTCGCTGATGATACAGCGCTGGTGGCGGATTCATGTGAGAAACTGCAGAAGCTGGTGACGGAGTTTGGTAAAGTGTGTGGAAGAAGAAAGTTAAGAGTAAATGTGAATAAGAGCAAGGTTATTAGGTACAGTAGGGTTGAGGGTCAAGTCAATTGGGAGGTGAGTTTGAATGGAGAAAAACTGGAGGAAGTGAAGTGTTTTAGATATCTGGGAGTGGATCTGTCAGCAGATGGAACCATGGAAGCGGAAGTGGATCATAGGGTGGGGGAGGGGGCGAAAATTTTGGGAGCCTTGAAAAATGTGTGGAAGTCGAGAACATTATCCCGGAAAGCAAAAATGGGTATGTTTGAAGGAATAGTAGTTCCAACAATGTTGTATGGTTGCGAGGCGTGGGCTATGGATAGAGTTGTACGCAGGAGGATGGATGTGCTGGAAATGAGATATTTGAGGACAATGTGTGGTGTGAGGTGGTTTGATCGAGTAAGTAACGTAAGGGTAAGAGAGATGTGTGGAAATAAAAAGAGCGTGGTTGAGAGAGCAGAAGAGGGTGTTTTGAAATGGTTTGGGCACATGGAGAGAATGAGTGAGGAAAGATTGACCAAGAGGATATATGTGTCGGAGGTGGAGGGAACGAGGAGAAGAGGGAGACCAAATTGGAGGTGGAAAGATGGAGTGAAAAGGATTTTGTGTGATCGGGGCCTGAACATGCAGGAGGGTGAAAGGAGGGCAAGGAATAGAGTGAATTGGAGCGATGTGGTATACAGGGGTTGACGTGCTGTCAGTGGATTGAATCAAGGCATGTGAAGCGTCCGGGGTAAACCAAGGAAAGCTGTGTAGGTATGTATATTTGCGTGTGTGGACGTGTGTATGTACATGTGTATGGGGGGGGTTGGGCCATTTCTTTCGTCTGTTTCCTTGCGCTACCTCGCAAACGCGGGAGACAGCAACAAAGTATAAAAAAAAAAAAAAAATGTTTGCTAATGAAATTAGAACTCTCAGCTGCAGCACAAGACAATATATATGTACAATGTGGTAGCAGTTATGCTGAATGATAAACTAAAAGTTTTAAGTGCAGACTCAGTAGCATAGTTTTTCTTGAAATCTCTCAGACTTCTGTTTTAACCAATGAAGATTCTCACATTTTTTTGTAATCTGAGTCTGAATTATTGCTTCTTTTTAGTGTTTGGATGAGTATTTTTCTGCAGTTGATAGCTTCAAGACATATGTTTGGTAATCCTGTTTAGTTAAGATAACATAACTGTTACAAAGAAAGTGCCATTTTCCAGTAATTCTCTTCATTGTACTAACTAATTACATTTTTTAAAGATAATGGAAACAACTAATAGCTTTATTTCCTCCAACTAAGATCGCAGTGAGTGATCGTCAAAAATGGCCCCCTGCACATTTGAGCTGTTATGATGGAATGATATTTCCATGAGAAAAAGGTGGATGTTCATTGATGTAAAAAGTGTTGTTTTGAAAGAGACTTTTAGGGTTCTTTGGAGCAACGTGAAGGGTAAAAGTGATAGTCATAACTTAACATTGGCCTATGACGTAGCACATGTTATGGGTGATGACTATGATTGCTCAGATCAGCATTTGATAGGAGAATTCTGATTAGGATATCACATTATCACTTGTTTATTATGCATGTTCAGGTGCTCAACTGGTTAGTGGATCACTTGTTTATTATGCATGTTCAGGTGCTCTACTGGTTAGTGGAGCATACAGTTTAATAGATATTTATCATAGTAAATGGCTATGAAATCAATACTCTTTCTTTTATATATTGAACATTAATTGTAGCATTTTGATGATCAGAATGCAAAAGGGGACAAAATGAATATTGTATTCTTTTTCAGGTCAATTTAGGTGATAGATTTGGAGAAGTTATGCTGAGTAATTTGCGATCACGAGGATGTGACCTTGCTGGGGCTGAAGCATGTCAGAGCACTGAAACACAAAGGAAGAGGTTGGTATTAAGACTGGTATAACATTCATGATATTACTGAACATTCTTTTCTTGATATCTAATAACTTTATTTGTATTCATTACACATTTATGCCTAAAAATTATCTTATATTCCTGCACTATTTATTCCAAAATGATCATTGATTTCTCCCATATTGATTCTTATGGGCCTTTTTAGACGATTGGATGGTACATACATTCAATACCTTTTCCAGGATTATTCAAACAAGCTTTGTTGAAGATTGAATAACACAGTGAAACTTTACTTCATCCATGTTCATGTTGTATGATACTTCTTGCAGTTATCTTGATGTACTTGGTTACCACGTACCTACTATACAACTCACCTACTACTCCTAGTCATGTAATGATTGATACAGGAGGGAAAAATATACAGCTTCATTATTTTGATAATCAGCTTTAGTAAATATTTTACTAGTATTTTACTTCACCACAGATTTCTTGATGCTGGCTGGGCTGGAGCAGATTCTTATGACATGGTTGGCATATGGGCTCGATTGCCTCCAGAAGAAATAGCAAGAGTGACACAGATTGAGTTATTGGATGAACAGGAGCTCCTTCACCAGCTCTTCAGCCATTATGCCATTACTACTGCATGGACAGATCATCGGTGGTCAGATGTCCAGCTGTAGCTCATAGTATAGCGCTGTGAATTCATCATCATTACGAGTAAATCCTTCTTTTTACGTGAGTCATTTCTTTGCTTTCATCTCTGCCTGGTAAAAGTTTCAATTTTGCTCGTGGGTGATGGGCTAAGGCAACTGCTCTGTTATTGCTGCTAAGACATTTAGAAATGGGAGAACTGAGTTTCTTTTATCAATGAAATATATTTATTGTTTGATTATACTTTTAAGAAGGGAAAACTTCTTGCTCATTAGTTGCAAAACATTCAATTTTTTCAGGGGAATTCAGTTGAAATACCATACTCTAACATGCAAGCTGCTACAGCTTTTAATTGTTTTTTATGTTTAAAGAGTTTGCCTCACACAACAAGTCAAGCATTGATGCTTAAAGCATAATTTTATTGAGATTAGACACATTCAGTACTTTGAACTGCCATGACCTGTGAGTGAAAATGCTAGCAGTGTCAGTATTTGAGCAAAGAATTCAAGATTTCAAACCATTTTGCAACACCTAAATTGAATGAGATACACTGACATGAAACTATTTCAAATATACTGACCACACAGTAGACCAAGTGGCCATTTATGAATACTTAAAAAGACTGTTGAGAAGCAAAAAAAGTAAGTTTGGTAATGTGTAGCTTTTAAATCGCATAGCCTGTTGGTTGAAAACTAGGACTGTTGTTTATGTAATGGGATTTTGTTCCTTGAATTAGTATGTTATGTATAAACCATTCATTGTTACTCATTTATATTGCTTATTAGTGTCTTTCATTGTTATGCTTAATGAGAATCAGGAAAATTTCATGCTCTTAGATATTATGTGTATATTTATGGACAAAATTCAAACAGATTTTCCTCCTTTTTTTTAATACATGAATTAGTGGTATAACATAATCAGAGAATGGAAAATAATTGAGACTATAAAGCAGTCATGGCCGAGCTACATTACTTCCAGTTATATTTTTCTTAATATTATATATCGTATATAGAAAAGTAAATATGGTGTGTCGGTTATAGTTGTTTGTTACATATATTGCAAATGTTCTGTTCAGATAATACATATATAAATGTTTTGTTTAGATCCTTATTAATTTTCAAAATTTTCATTACAGATATATTACATAGGGAATGAATCGAGAAAAAACTGTTTAGAAAGAATTATTTCTCACCTTTGCATTCGGTATTTGAATATGATAAAAGATTCACATAAATATCAGCATGAGTCAGGTTGTCCAGCTTCTTTCTGCAGGATGCGCTCATTCATATCATTTTTTTATTTTGTTATCCATTTACATATTTAGCTGCATCTAGTAGAATTTTATTTCATTTGCAGTATGTTGAAACCATTTCTGAATATTTTGTCCATTATTCTGTATTTGTTTCATTGTTAACATTATTGCAATTTTTCACACACCTACCTTCTGTGTTTATATTGTGTATCAGTTTATCCCCATGATTTTTTGACCACATAAGGTTTCACTTGTTTACATTGGTTCATAGTCATTATCCTTTTGGATGTTGGCTTTCACAAGAGATAGCGGTGCAGCCAAAATGGTCATGTGGATGATTTAGAGATTAATTTCATATAGCACTGATATTTTTCATTTGTTAACCTGAAGGGTGTACACCTTCTTTTGATTACTTAATTGAAATACAATAATGTGATTCATTCCCTCAGAGAACCGAGTGAGAAACAGCATATTGTTTTATGATTAGAAAAGTAACTGATGTAAAATAAGAAAAAGGGCAGAAGTGAGTTAGTAAAATGAGTTTTGAACTCATGAAAAGTTTATTCTTCCTACAGATTAGGTGACTGATCTAAGGAAATACGGGAGTTCCACCCGTTCTGGTTATGATAGGCAAAATTTTTTTCATACTTGCTCACCAATTCCCACATTAGTAAAGTAGTGCAGGAACAGATGAAGAAAGGCCTTATTCACTCACATCCACTCTCTAGCTGTCATGTGTAATGCACATGTAATAATTACAATAATGCTTTTAATGATAATGATAATTTTTCCTGTAATACCTACATGCTGCCTTTTCCTGCCTTAGCACAGTAATGTTAGTGTCAGGAACAGAACACTAAGCCTTGCAGGATAAATCTTCACTTGGCTTCGATTCTTCTTTTAGGAAGCTAATATAGGATGAGAGGATTTTGAGCCTTCCACTCCTGCCCGTCTTAGTTGCCTTTTATTCCATGCAGGAGTTACAGGGGCTGTATGCTTTCTTCCCTGTCCCCAGGGATGATAATGAAAATAGTAATGATGATATATATATGATAATATTAATAGTAATGATAATGCTAATATTAATAATTTTGATGATATTAAGAATAATGTTTATGATGATAATGATAATGTAATTATAATAAACACATTCATTGATAAAGCAGTTGATACAATTTGCTATCTATATATTAGGTTTCCACAGTTATCTAATGCAATGATTACTTATGTAAGGATGAAGAAGAGCATGGGGAGTAAGAATTACCTCAGACAGTCATTCATATCATAAAAACAGGAAGAGTAATATAAGATAACATCCTTAAACCCGGGGAGTACCGAGAATATGTGCTTTTGAGAATGTTTTCATTGTATCAATTGAAGTGGCTTGTGAGGATTGCAGAAATACTCACAGCATAGTTATATAATCATATTCTAAACACTTTTACAAAATATATATTACTGATTCAGTTTATTTATGTTGTTGGATATTTTCCAGTTCTGTTACTTATTTTATGATTTAATGAATGATTCCTTGTAAAAGAGGTGAAAGTAATGCCTGACATCCACATTTATGCAAAACAAAATAATTTTGTAAGTTTATGGCAACTCTGCAGGTGTATGAAAGCTTTCCATTTTGTTATTTTTCTTGTTTATTTGCATGTTCTTCATGCTGAGGGAAGAAACACACACATATGTGACATTTGGTCCATGGTATATGCATGTAACCCTTTAGCGATAGGGCATGTAATGTTTTGCCTAGCATGCAAGTGCAAAGCACTGCCATGAATTTTAAATATAATCTGATTTCATTTTCAATGCAAATGATGTTTCTTATCTGGTCTGTTGTTTAAGTTATCCTTCCTTATTTTATTCTGATTTCATTTTCTTTTGTATCATATATATAGATACAGAATTTCTAGTTATCTATATCCCACCTTATTCTCATCTCTGAAGGATACTATTTTTTAGAAGAAATCAGTTGGTTGGTCAAGATGTAGGTTACTCAAAGTAAACTGCTGTGGACAAACATTTTGAAATCAGTTCTTGAAAGACATCACAAATATACATGATAATGAACCATATTAATTCCTTTTTTTTCAGTTTTCACTTGTGGATTGCCTGATTACCTGTACTTATACGAAAACTATTGTGTCTTCGCACATTGAGACCTCTGTATATGAGATGCAGCAGTATCAGTCAAATATCATTGATCACATTACTCTCTGCCTTTGCTTTTGTAGTGTATTGAATTATTTGAGTGTAATGTTAAGATTTGTTTGTAGTTTGTACCAGAATATTGAGATAGTTCAGATATCCTGTTCTATTCATGTGTGAAGACAGGTATCTGTATGAAAGGTTAGCATTTAAATCTGCTTCTTGGGGTCTGTGTACTGCTAACTTTAGATTCTGGTGCATGTGAGATCATGTATAGAGGACAATAATTCTATAAGTTAATGAAGTAAGAATTTAAGCTAATCAAGTGATATACAGTAGGAGATGACTTATATAGAGCTTTGTTATTCATGTGAATATAACAGTATGTATTTTTAATAAGAAATTTTTATTTCTATTGCTATAAAGGAATATTTTACATTTAACTGTTGATCTTGCCCTTTGCTTTGAAACCTCACTAACTGTGAATGAGGTAGGCTTCAGCTTTAATGATTATGAGGTGTCACTTATTCATTATTGCCCCTCCAGGCTGAAAGCAGGAAGAGGTGTTATCTTAGGTCTGTGTGTGTATGTGTGCTGGCGTCTTTCTGTCCATCTTAATATGGAAGTCGTCATTGTATGCTCTGCAGCACTGCTTGGCTGCCTCCCAAGGTGTTTGGGCAACTAGGTGCCTGCTATTTGTCATCCCAAACTGCTGTAGGGAACCATGGCTAACAGTGGACTGCATGTTTCTGATGCAGCTTGTTGTATTGCAGCTATTATATAGTGCTCTTGTGAAAATGTTTTATAACCTAAACTCATATATTGAAATGTGGAAGCACAATAAATATGATCCAATATCTTAATGTTTAAGTGCATTGTGTCTGTGATCCCTAGGTGACGTTGCCTATAAAGTATTTGTGATGTAAGGGTTACGGTATAATGTGTGATGCTAGGGTGAAAGTGTAGTTATAGTATATGTGTGATGATTAGGTGGCAGTGTAGAAAATCTTATGCCAACAATGTGTACTACTGTCGGGTGTCTTATTTTGGGTTGATGGTGCAATGTAGTACATGTTTTGGTTAGATGAAGGTTAAGGTATAGTTTGTGTGGTATCAGGATTAATGTTTTATACCACTGTGTACAAGCACAGTGTTTGTAATTGTACAGATATAATTTGTGTATGATGTCAAGATGATAATGCTTGGATGATGGTACAGGTACATTGTCTGTGCTGATAGAACAAATGATACGATTGTAGTGTATCTGTTGCCAGGGTAATTATACATGTGCACTTTATGTGATGGCAGGGTGATGACATAGTTCTGATGTGTGTGGTGGCCCGATGATGATAAAGTTGTTGTGAGTTTGATGGCTGGGTGATGAAACACGTGCATTTTGTGTAATGGCAGGATAATGATGAAATTGTTGTGTGTGTGATGGTACCTGTTCTTCTTGTGTGATGGCCTTATGATGATACAGCTGTTGTGAGTGAGATGGTTAGGGGATGGAGCAAGTGCATTTTGTGTGATGGCAGGATGATGCTAAAGTTGTACAGTGTGATGGCTAGGTGATAGAGCATGGGTGTCTTGCATAATGGCAGGATGATACATTTGCAG
The DNA here is from genome assembly GCF_036320965.1 of Panulirus ornatus. Classification (NCBI taxonomy): domain Eukaryota; kingdom Metazoa; phylum Arthropoda; class Malacostraca; order Decapoda; family Palinuridae; genus Panulirus; species Panulirus ornatus. The sequence continues at coordinate 40,984,483 of NC_092228.1, forward strand.
TAAGTGTGGTGGTAGTGTAATGGAACTTATGTGGTGTGTATGGTGCCATGGCGATGGTTCAGATGTAGGGTGTATAATGCTAGAGTGACAGTGAAGAATGTTGATGGCTGTAATCACTTAAAAGTTGATGTATATTTCAAACCTAACTCTCGTTAAGAAGTAATTATATACTGCATATTATTAATGTGTATTGGCATGTTGTACCACCCCTTGTATATCAATATTTGATGAAATAATGTGAGTATGGTGTAATTGAATTACCATTTGAGAGGTCTCCTCTTTTAAAATTTTATAGGTGTATGGGATCTGAGCAAGAGATACAAGCAGGATACAGGTGATAAATATTTGTGTCAATGTACTGTTTATTCATTGGACATATAGGTTACAGTCATGACTTACTATAAGCAAAGCTTATGTATTCTATAACTTTGTATGCAGACTAAAGTTTAGAATGATTCCTTGCTTAATAGGTGAAATACTGTTCCTGCTTTTTGGTGTTTTTTAGCTCATCAAAAACCCAGATTCTCAGATCCTCTGAAAAACTTCCAGACATATTTTTTCAGTCATATATTGAGGTAGTGGGGTATAAGATTAAGAAATGATAGAAGTAACAGATTAATGAGAAAATTGTGCAAAACTCTGTTAGAGTGAAAGTGAAAATAATCATCTCAAACCCTGTTATCATGTCCATAACAGAACATTCCAGTCTACTCATTTTCTCAGACTTGTCATCCCATCTTTACTGTAAACCACTCATCGGTCTATCATCATTGTTACAAATATAATCGCTGATTATTTGTTTGCTTAATTAGTGTCCAGGTTTACCATGCAAAGTATTATTTATATATTGATGCTCATACATGCTTTGTCTCAAAACTGAGTGGGTATGACCATAGCAAGAAGAGATTTGTACTAGTGTTGGATCTAACAAAGGGTAGAATGTTACTAACCTAAAAGCATTGTAATGAAAGCATTATGGCATAGGCAAGTAGGTTTAAATAGAATTTTTGTGCTACACAGTTTACCATAGATAATACAAGCCCCATATAAAAGAATAATGTACTTCATAGATTTTCATCTTTAAATCCATTGATAGTCTATTGGTTGGTTGTGCAGTCATAAAGATCCTCTTAACCATTTGTAAAAAAAATAAAAAGACTATGAAAAGAGATAATCATTGAGTGTGTAGGCACTGGAGTTGCAACAAATGTATTCATGAACTCATAGATATACATAACAGTTGCAGGAAAAGGAAAACAGTTTGTTTGGACATGTACAACAAGTGAAGCATGAGGAAAATAGAACTTTGGAAGGCCTCGCTTTAAATCCTGAAAACAGGTTATTGATGTAGTTTTATGCAGAGTAATTCTAAAATGCCTTATTGATAAAGAAATCAGCTATATAGAAGGAATGAATAATAATATATGACACTTTTAAGGTAAAAAGGCTCAGAAATAAACTAATGGAAATGATTACAGTTTAGACATCAAGCATCACAATAGTGGAGGGGTTTAGCCTAGTAATTCAATGGAGACAACTACTGATATATGAATGAGGTCTTCCTTGTATGTCCATGGCCACCAAGCTCTTTCCCATATACAAAGCAGAGATCATTCAAGTTGATTGTAATCACTTCAGTTACTAAACACATCTCTCATCATTTACTGATTTTACCATTCATATCAGGAGCATTCTCTTAATGTTTTCCCATCATAGTTTTGGTTTCTCCTTGTGCCTTCACCACCTTGTCTTTCATTATACCTTGTGCTCCTTTTACATAACACCATCATACTTCATCATGGTATATGCCATTTTAAGGTTTCTGCACTTCATTTCATTGTAATTAACTATGAGGGAATTTTTATATGATTTATGAGAAAAAAAGATATGCTAACCTCACAGTCCGAGGATGCTGGATGCTTTATTCTTTGTCATCATACCAGCAGACCATTTGATTATTTTTTAAAGTAATCATCGAACATGTAATAGGCCCCAAAACTGGGTTAAAGAATGACCCCAGGCTTCCTTATGCATCTGCCATGGCTTCTAGTAATCAGACTAGATCTGAAGTAAACACTATCGTATCTCTGTGCTCCTCAGTGCTTCATTGATATTTTATTCAGAAAATAAAAGATCACGGTAGGTGAGATCTGCATAGAGTCGTGTTGTACATGTGATAGTGCTCTAGTTCTTGTTCCTCTGGAAGTGCATGGAGAAGAGGTTGTACATTAGGCAGAAAGTTGTTGGTTTTAGGTTTATCCATAGTAAACCATACATCAGCTATCAACTTGTAATTTCATATTTATTTTTCATGGCTCTCTATTAACATTTTACAGAACAATTTCCATTAGTCTTCAGTTGGAGAAAAGGAGTGTTGGCTAGTCACCTTGTCTACCAGGTTACACAGTATAATATCAGCAATCTTAAGTGCTTCAAGCATAAAATGATGTTTGCTGAGCTTATAGTATTTCAGCAAGGCTATGAATATTTTTTCATATACTAAGCATTTAAGCCATACATATAGGCTACTTGCATGGTGTGCTGCCCACATTGTCACTTCAAGTATGGGCCTTATTAGATTTCACATTATATGAAAATATTATTTTACAAATTATCATCTGTCAGCTATGTCTTTCATATATTCAGTTTTGGTTTTACTTGAATTCATTTTCATCTATGTTTTGGGCTTACTATTGAAATCTCTTTCTTTGTAGCATATTTCGTGAATTTTAACAGAAATTTCATTACCACTTTTGCCACTCCTACATTTATGGGTGAACACCTCCCCAGCTCACATGTCCAGTGCAGAAAAGTATTGTTAATAAAGGAGACTTTTTTCTGAACTGTTCTTAGGAGTTAGCATAAGAAATGCACTCGGTGCATCATCCACTCCACTCTATGTATTGAATTGATTTCTTAACTACAAGTTGATTGACCACTTATTACTTGAGTGGTGAGAGGTATGAAACTTGTGCATTGGGACCTGAAAATCAATTTCTCATTGGCATATCCCAGGGGCCTTTTCCTCTTTGGAGAATACTGAAGTTCTGTTGGTATGGCTTCCCTGGACTGTCGGGTGAGCAGTTTCTTAGCTCACATAATATCACAATGTTGAAATGTAACAAATATCTTCCTTAGAATTACTTGAATACATTTAAGGAGCCTGAACAATGTAGCATCAACTCCAGACACTTCAGAATATATTCTCCTTGTGTATCTTGTGCTGTATTTTCATATTGTATGCAAAACACTTTTTTAATATAGTAACACCTACTTTTCAGTGCATTCATATTTCTAATGGTGTAATACAATTCCAGCCACTAATCAGTACAGTCAGATTTCCATCATTTGTATCGGTCACTTCTTTTTTCTTTCCCTGGCTTCTTTGAACATGTCTTGACTTTTTCCCCTTTAAACAGCAATACGTTATCCTTGATTTTCATTACCTTTTATGCATCAGCTTTTTACAGTTTACTTCTTTAATTGGTGGTTTTGCTTTCACATTACATTAGTCAGTCATCATTCATATTTTTCAGTTTGAAATGATTGTGGAATCAATAAATGTAACTAATATCTAATTCCTAAACCCTATGTTTACTTAGTAAAATGGCAGCTGCTTAGGCAGAGTTAAGTCTAGTTCATCGAGGTTATTTCAATGAAACATACCATGAAAGTATCACCGTGCAGGCAAACAAGCAAGCACCCAAATTTTATCATGTAAATATTGTTTTTCCCCATTGGAAGGCACAGTTTAGGCCCATTTTATTTCAGATTGTAAAGTACCTTTTTTCATTTACGTTTCTTATTTTTAGCCTTTTCTACTCATGGGTTAACATTTAGTTTTTATTGAGTTGGAGACTAAGTTTGCTTTGACTTCATTGTACTTAAATGCCCATGATTCAGAGCTTTCATTTGCACTGAGAATACAATTGAACTTAATTAGTGATGGCATTGGCACAAAAGTAAACCTCTCAAAGTTATGTATCAAAATTTTTTCTAAAGCAAGACTGCATGATTCATTAAAATCTTGAGATACGTGATGTCTACCACAATCTTTCAAATCACACTAAGCAAGCCTCGTCTGTTGATTTTTGCTTCATCCTTTATAAGAACTCATCTACCTCATTTGTATTTACATGAAACTTGCCTGCATTTTGGTTAATGAATATCTGTTGTATACCAAATACTGCCTGCAACCTTTGATGTGTAGCTGTAAAGTGATTTTATCTTTCTGTAGAGGTTGATAATGTTGTATACCCAGTCAGCTATCAGTGGAAAGGAGAAACATTTAGGGCAATTCTCTTACCACTCCGCTCATCCATTTTTCGAAGTATTCATTTTAGAATATTGTATGCTGTTTTCCTGTAGACTTTATTTGTTTATAAACATATATGGTACATGAAGATCACTAGCTCCTCAACACTTACTTTCATCTTTGTGTACCGCAAAAGCATAAGTGGAATCATAATTGAATTGACTAAATTTTGTGTATATTTGAGTGCCCAGTGTGGGAACTTATATTTTATGTTTAAGTAACAAGAGGAGATGCATGCGATAAGTAATGCATGACACTGCTTAGTGTACAAATGAATTTGTGCACTGTATAGGAGATGAGACATTATAAGATGTCTATCTCTTCTGGTGAAATAGCTGCAAGGTTGTATGTGGATAGCAAAATGCTAATTGTTTCTTTTATGCTTGTCCACATTTTCATGCTTTCTCATTTCTAGTTTCCTCCTTTTGTATATTTGCTGAAGTGACCTTTGTTTATTTTTGGTTCAGACAGGTGATACATATTTCACCTGTCATATTCATGCCAGTTTACAGAATCGTTTAGCAAATATTTTGAATCCTGCAGGGGGTTTCTGATGTTTGAAGGTGCATGGTCAGCAAATGAATTGTTGAGAAGATTCTCTATATGTGTTATGCTGCTTTGACTGCGGAAAAAAAGAGTGTATGATAGGATATGAAAAATAAAGAAGGGAGTGTGTTTCAGTAGAAAAATGGGGAATAAATGATGAGAGGGAGGGTGATGTCTGTCATGTATGGGGTTTAAACAGTGCACCAATGACTAGAAAAGAGCTGTAAATATTTGGGGAAAGATTCTGCTTGTGCCACCATGATCTGAATGTGGGGTAAAAAACTCATGATGTAAAGAGATATTAAACATAATGAATGATAATGATTCACAAAATTTTGATAGGCTAACCACACCAAGCCTTCATATTTTAATATAAAGTCAGGACACTGGTTCTGGGACAACAGACTTATATTCACAATATTACTGTAGTTTTCACGCAGGTTCGGCAGTGTTACTTAATGAAATATGCTCAGAGCTTTACTATATAAAGTTTTAACATTTGCTTACCTTGTGTAACCTCAGAAATTGCTACCCACAATCAATGGAGAGTGGCAAAAGACTGTTGGCATTTTAACTTTTATTAACCTTTTCACAAAACACTGCTTTAGAGTGAAATATACAGAATTTATTAAGATGAAGTGTGTGTAAAGATTCAACAAAACTAAGTGGAGACTCTTGCCAAGGCCATCTCCTTGATAGGAGTTCTGAGAGGGCATGGGCATCAGAGATATGCATACATACATAGATAGAAAACAGCATGGTATGGGCTCTTCTCAGTATTTAGAAAGATATAAGATAAAAACAAACTTGGATGGGACTGAATTGTAGACAAAGGTAAAATTTTATGTATTATTCACCAGGAATTATAGATATTCAGATACACCATGGTTATTTTATGTTTGAGAATTTTGCATTGTTTTAAGTTGTCCTGTCCTTTACTCACTCGAGATATTACTGAAAAATACCAAAGGTTTTCTAAAATCAGTGAATTTTATTAAGCTGCCACATACAGTCAGAGTCAGGGATTAATATTTTTACTTCTCCCATCCTCGTATCACCATTGATTAACTTCATTTTTAGCTCAACTAGTGATGATATTTTATTTTATTGATAATTACCCCAGGAAAAATATCTGTGACAGAGTCCTGGTTTTACCAGGGCCTCTCTTGAAAGACACCTGCAGCCCAAGGCTGCACTGTTTCCAGCAGCATGGAAATGTAGACTCCTTGCCTTAGTGTGAGGATTTTTTTGGTAAGACTGTACTCCCAGTGATACAGCCTTGCCAAAGGTGACTTTTAACTTATTGTGTAATCTCATGCAAGTGGAGTCCCATAACATCCATGGTGATTATTTATATATTTTTACATATAATTCCCCCAGAATCAATTTCTTTGAATCCTGGTGTTATCCAGGACCTTTCTAAAGCTGCACTACTTTCAGCAGGAAGGAAGTGAAGATTCCTTTGGAGTGGGAATTTCTTTAATGAAACTGTACTCCCAATGATACGGCCTCATCAAAGGTGCCTTTTCACTCATGGTGTAACCTTGAGCGGAGGGAGTCCAATAACACCTTGTAATTTTTTCTTTCATACACGTTCACTATTTACCACATGAACAAGGTAGCATCCAGAGCAGATGACTGAGCCTAAAAGTACAGGCCCAGTCAGTAAGACTTAGACTCCATGTATTTTTCAGCCCATTACAAAATTTTTGACCCCACATAAAGATTACAGACTCCTGAGATGTAAAAGTTTATAAGTATACAAGATTTATTGTGGTAAAGTTAGGAGACTTCCCTGTTTATACCATTACCATGCAATATTTCACTTCAAACACAAAATTTGCAGTGTAGTCCTGGAAGTTATGTGCAAATAATCCCATATTTAGTGTGGAATCACTGGTGATACAGAAATGTTATATTTGTGTGTTTTAATGGCAGCTCCATGAATGGAACAACACAACCAGTAATTTGATTTTTCTTATATAAAGTGATTTTCTTATAATTACTTACAGGCACTTGATTTTTTGGTATCTAATTGTACTGAGAAGATACAATAATCAGGAAGAAATATGGTTGTTATGCTTTGTTTTTAAAGTTAGGTTATATACAACAGCAGTTAATTTGATGTATTACACTGTTGTTGCTACTGTGTACTCGATACACATAAATTTTGTATGACCACATAAAATATTTATCATCATTTACCTGCATTGCAAACTCAACTTAAAAGTGGTTGTGTTGGTGACTCCCCTTGTATAAATGAAGCTTTACTGTTATTTTAAGAAGATTTCTTATATGAGGTCACTAAAGTTAACAACATATAAACACCATGGTTGTAATTCCAAAAATGTTTTATATTTATGAATATGAGAATTAGTCCATGAAACACTGACTTCAGGACAAAACCTTTTTAACTCATAATGGTGTGTAAAAACTTTTCTTAATATATTATAGTTCTCAAATATTGTTATTATTTATGGTAATTATATGGCTAATTCAGACAGTGGTGACATTGATAAAAGGCACAATGTATTATGTCAGCATCAGAAAACCTGTTGGGATAATGTGATATGAAGTTACTAAAAAAAATTTTCTGTACTGAAGGCACGTTAGGTTTAATTATTATGAATATGTTATAAAAATCCATAGGAATATTCTAAGAAAATGGAGACTGCATTGTGACACAGTCTAAGCCTGCTTGTTAGGATGAAAATATATTACAATATTATTATTGTAGTCAGTTTTGATGTGGTTTACTTCCATCATGAACGTATTTTGTTGGTCTGTAAAGTATTCTTTGATCCATACCTGTATGTTTTTAATTTTTTTGTACAGTTTATGATAAGATGGCTGAGGCATGTGGGTCTTTTTGTTGAAATAAAAATTTGTGAACGTTCTTTTAGCCTAAATAGTCCCTTTTCTCATTTTTCAGTGCAGATGTTATGTTATGTTGATATTTTACAAGAAGTCCTACAATTGAACAAACTACAATGCAAAGGTATGTGTAGATTGATTAGAAAGTGACACCTGTAGATCATAGAATTATTACAAGTCAGATACAAGCACTGGTGTTACAGTTACCTGAAACCTCAATGTAAGTAATGTTTATGGCTTAAGTGTTATACAGTTTGCTAACCATACTTCATCTAAGTACAAAAACAGACATAGTCGTATGAATATAATGTTATTTTTGTATTGACACACATTTTTTCTCACTTCATCTTTCAAAATAGTAACCTTTAATCACTGAACTCTTTTCATTTAATTTCAGTCTACACTTTGACAATCCTTCCACCAATACAGTATTACCAACCTTCACATATCTCTGTCTGTGGTACAGTATAACCAGACTCCACCAACGAGTGGTTACACTGTGAGTGAAAAGTCACCTGTATTTGAGCAATATGGTTTTCAATGGATGAACTGGAGTACATTATCACCGAGGTATTATTTGCAGTCTTTTATATACACCTAAGTGTCTCTCCCATCTTAACAAGTAAATATCAAAAATAAACGAATGATAGTCATACTATCACATCCACACTCATCCATATAATGTTCCAAAACCATCATTGAAGGCATCCATGTGGGGCAGGGTAGCACCAGGAATGGATGAAGTTAAGCAAGTATGAATATGTACATGTGTGTGTATGTATATGTCTGTGTTTACATATGTATATGTGTATATAGATATGTATATCTATGTATATGTGCGTGTATGGATGTTTATGTATTTTTTATGTGTACACGAGTGGATGGGCTGTTCTTCATCTTTCCTGGCACTACCTCGCTGATGCTGGAAACGGTGATTAAGTATAATAAATAGAATATAAAATTTCCCACGTATTCCCTGCGTGTCGTAAAAGGCGACTAAAAGGGGAGGGAGCGGGGGGCTGGAAATCCTCCCCTCTCGTTTTTTTTTTTAATTCTCCAAAAGAAGGAACAGAGAATTGGGCCAGGTGAGGGTATTCCCTCAAAGGCCCAGTCCTCTGTTCTTAACGCTACCTCACTAATGCGTGAAATGGCGAACAGTTTGAAAGAAAAAAGAAATAAAAATTTGCTGTTATAGTATTTGAAGATCTTATTATTGCCAGGGCTAGTTATAAACAAACATAAATTCTTAAATTTTATTAAATTGCTCCTTTCCAGAGATGTTAATACAAAATCTCATTTACATTTCATATTCTGGTGCAATGTTTGAGTTTCTATTTATTACTGAAATCTCCAATATTGTTTATAATGTACCATAAATCAAGAAGTAAGAAGTGCTTACCAGAACGTTTATACAATGTACACTTGTAGCCCCAATAGAATTACATATAACATATCTTGTATTAAATATTTTAATCACATGCAAATATATGTTTTAAGGGTAGTAATACATTGGCCTCAGACACGTATGGAAGCACTACTGCGAGAAATGTTCTCTGTTCTTCTTTTCTTTGAACATAGTCACAGTAAAGTCCACCGAGTAGTTTTGGTAATTCTCAAACCCAAGATTGTCCTTTAATAATTAATGTTTTTATTTTTCACTTTATTATTCACCAATACTTCCTTTTTTGTAACTTTTCCATTTATTCTACTTCAGCTTTTCTCATTAGTATAATTCAAAATTCTTCATTAAATATTCAAATAGATTTACTAAGTTTCTGACACTTTAAGGTGTAGAAAGGTTGGAAGTATAAATGTTTGGGAAGATTCTGCACATACCATTTTGCTTTGAATGTGAGAGGATGTAGTTTAATACAAAAACTGAACTTATACCAGTAATTAGGGAGGTGGTAATGTTTTATTCTTTAGGCAACATGGTGGAACATTATCTTCCCAAATAAATGACCTCAGAATCAGCCACTTTACAAATTAGCACCTAGAGATCTCCCAAGAACTTGTCTTAATACAGTGTAAATCTACATGACTACTTTTTTTTGAATAATTTCCAAATATTTGGATAGGTCCTTTAATATACATCTGATTTCTTTTGCTTTATTCTATATTGTCTAGGCATCAAATAATATGTCTGTCTAGCTTTTATGTGAACAAAGTCAAAAGGAATGATAGCTGAAAGTTCAAGGTAAGTTCTTTGAGTTATCTTTGACCATATTATGTTTAAGATTAGTGAACTACAGCATCACACAGTATTAAAAAATATTACTGTATTGAATCATTAATATGCATAACCAGTCTTATGATCCTAAAGTTTTGAATTGTGTAAGTGATTTGGATACAGCACAGCATGTGAAAGGAACCTCAAAATTTCCAGAAGCAGCCTTTAATTATTATTTACTAATTTAAATACATACATTAAATTTCTTGTTTAGATTCTAAAACTATGGTAGCCATACATCTCCTCATTTAAAAGTAATTATAACTTTCTGCAATATTTGAAGATATGGGAAAAGTAAACCATAGAGTTTTCAATGTCTAAAACAGATTTGAAAAGTAATTCTGGTAGAAGAAAACTAATTGCTGTAATATGATAATGGACAATGTAAACTCTGGAAACTTGTTCCTTACCATCCTAGTTGTAGCCCAGCCAAACAATAATCATTAAAAGACCCATGAAGAATTAGTTACGACATCTGTCAAACATACACGTAACCTGATCACAATAGATCAAACATCCTGGTTGTTTGCATGATTAATACACTCATATTCTTTGTTGCTCAGACACACAGATGAGGTGGCACAGTGACAGACACACATTAATGCATTTTATTATAATCTTGTGTTAAGTAAACTAAAATAGACCCAAAATTTACATTAACATGGGCTGCATTGCATTATTGCAATCCCAACTAAACAAAAATCTAGTCTGTTGTCAAGTTTTCAACCTGCTGAGGAAACCTGCATCTGCCTCCAACTCTTTCAAGAGGACCTGAGATAACTTTACTTGGAAGAAAGGTCAAAATCCTGAACGGAAGTGTTGATGGTATTAGCTATAAATGCCCGCATTGTTAAAGTGCTTCACTTACCATCAAAGCTAACATGGCCAAGATCTGCGAAGCATATCCCACACCAGTGCTCTGATAAAGTAATGTACATAATGTTTTTATGGTTGAATATGGTTACTGAGCATTTTGTGTATTTTTTGGCTTCTGGTACCTTACCATTTTTAACATTTGAACATATCTCTCCATGTTATTGAACCTTTCATTGGTGTCTATCTCCTGTTAACACATGACTGCTTATGGCTATCCTTTATCTTGTGTTCTTTCACAACATGGAAATCACTTTTGTGTTTGATACTCGGTTATAGATGCTCTGTAGCATACATAACTTATGTCCATCTGGGCCTAAGCCCTAATAACATAGTGCAAAGCTTTACTATTTCACACTCTAATATAAAGGTGTTATAGAATGTCAAAATAAACACCAAACTCTTAATATTTTTTTTATGGTGACTAATGCTACAGAATTCATTACAACTTCAAGTTTGCTCAAAAATTTACTTATCTAATCTACCTCCTAAAAGATATATCCTCCAACATATATTCTATAACATCACTACTAACCTTTCAAATACAGTAAATAAAGGAAGGATCTATCTTTCAATATATGATATAAATTCGTACATTCATTTCTGCCATACACAATCCAAAACAATATGTGTATAATAAATACAATGGAGCATTCACACCAACAGCCACCTTGTTAACAGAGTACCAAAAGAGATTATATCCCCTTCAAGTATTGTGTATGATTGCATAGCATGTAACGCACCCAAATATAAGGGGAATTAAATTACATCACCAGTAACCACAAAGGGTATCAATGTTAATCTTGATAATCAATACTTTTTTATTGCTTTCCTGATAAGAGCCAGTCTCTGCTTGTGTGCCTCTGTTGTGGGTGCTCTCTTATATGGACGTAATTCATCAGTGCCAAAGCCTGGCAACCACATATGCCAATTGCGTTCTGTAAAGAAAAGATATGTTACCAAAAAGTTTTCATATAGCAACTATTTGCCCAAGTCTATTTACTCAAAAAATCAAATGCAAATTATTCAGCCTTAAGACTAATAATGGAAAACCTATTTGCTATTTCCAAGAGTGTTAACATTTTTTCTTACCTGATAGCCTTCCCACTACATGAAATGTCCCAGAAACACTTGCTTAAGAATTAATTGAATTACACCAGAGGTACCAGAACACTTGCTAAAGAATTCCACAAGTTTAGGTATAACATAAAATGAAGATATTTCCACCTATGTTTAAATATATATTCCCCTTACCTAAATACATTTGCACATCCTTGACATCCAGAGATCGAGCTCCCCTGTGCTTTGCCAGACGACATGCTGCATTAACAGTAGACTCAATGAAATCATCAGCAATGGACAAAAGCATTTCTTCCACTTCTTCTTCTAACTGTTCGTTGGGATCAACTTCTCTGACAAGTTCAGTTATTCTCTGTTTGTTGAGAACCTGCAAAAGAATAATGAGAAACTATATTAAAAAAGAACTGAAGAATGGCAAACAACTAATTGCTATATCTCTTTCCAAGAGGTGACATACCTCCAAGTATGAATGAATGAACTAATTCAATTCCTTAGAATTGGACACTGGTGCACACAAGGTGCACTTATTGATAAATGTTATCGTGATTGTAATACTCTCAATTAAATCTGGATTCTTTAATCTGACTATACAACTTAAGAGTTGTTACAATGTCCCCGTAACATCCTTTCTGTGCTCCCGTCTTCCAGTGAGGTACGCATAAGACGGTACGACCATCAAAGCAATGTGCTTTCCTGCCACAATCTGAATTCTGTGCTCATACTGTAGGCTCTGTTGGCTGGCCTCAGATGACAAACGCACCTAATAGGAACACCCAAGATATGAATCATACCGGTGCTGTTGTATCTGCTGTGGCATTGTTGGATGTGGTGGGAGCTGGAACTGCTTGGTTGGGACCAGCTGGTTTCACTTGTGTGGTTGTAGCTGCAGTGACCATACTTGGCTGAGCCACCTGACTGTTTAAAGTCTGAATCTGCTGTCCTTGTACCACTTGCTGAACACCAGTCACAGTTTGTGCATTGACAACCTGGAACAAAATGTCCATGGTAAGTCACATACCAAAATTACTTCTGTTACTTTCTGTAGAGCTTATGTACACAACCAGATAGAAGACTTCAACATTTAAAAGTAACCACTGTCAATTTTTACTCAAAGTCCCCCCCCAAAAAATTCCCAAACAAACATCTTGGCTTCCTTAAATAGAGCTGATAATACTTTCAGTAGTTAGATAATCAAACCAATCACAGAACCCCTACAGAGTATTCTGTATATAATTACAATGTAATTAGACTGCCACAAACTTTAGTTTGGATATAATCATTACAATGAATATTTTCAGTGAAACATAAACAGCAAACATAATTACTGAGTAATAGTGTTGATACATGGGAATCAATACTACTATAAACAGTTCTTAATTTTGCATAAAGTACACTGAAGTAATTCATAAGTGAGGTTATCATCACCATTCACAGCTTTTGTAAATGAGAGCAGAAATTTTATATACTGCCTCTTTTCCTGTATTACGTTCCAAAAGAAGGAAAGAGCAAGGAACCTAGAGAGGAATTTTCCCTCTAAGGCTCAATAATTTATTCTTGACTCCAACTCGCTCATGCAGGAAATGTATATACATTACCTCTTGTATGTATTTACTAATTCCCACATAAGCGAGACAGCATCAAGAACAGCTGAATGAGCCTTAAATAGGAAAGTTCTTGATGGGCTCCTTCCTCCAATCCTTTGTTGGGAAAGTTATATGGGAAGATTCTCCCTCGTTGCTTTAAGATACACAGGAGGTAATGTATTCTTTCTCTCCTATCCCCAGGGAAGGCAGTGCATTAGCCATCACGAAACTACTTCCCCTTATACTCACCTGTCCTTGAGAAAGGCCAGACGCAAGAGTTGTAGAGACACCTATGGGAGCAGTTGCTTGATGCACCACCTGCCCTTGCATAGTCTGGCCTGGCACCAACTGTGTCACCAACTGTTGACCACTGATGCCTGTTAGGCCAGCAGTTGTTGACATTACCACCTGACCTGTGACCAAAGTACTAGTAATTAGTACTATCATTCTAGACCATTCTAGAGCATTAAAGTTTATAACTGCAAAATCTGGACTTGACAAGTCATCAACTGGGCTTACCTGCGCTATTGACGACTTGTGTACCCGACACAACTTGGCCCTGTACTTGAACCATCTGGCCTTGTACCACCTGGCCCTGAACCACCTGCTGTACTTGTTGGGACATGGTGCAATACGAAAGTTCTTCCACCACTCCGCCTTAGTTCTGGAAGAGAACAAATCTAATACATCCAGAAACCACGTTGCAGTAATAATAATAATAATTAATAATAATAATAATAATAATAATAATAATAATAAAGGTAAAATAGAGAAAGCTGATAATCTTCAATACAAAGTAATATTCGAATTTAGGAATTATACAGGTCTTACGAGAAAATCATAATCAAAAGCCATAGAAGAAAAATTATGTAGAAATTAACTGTCTCCACAAATGTTTGTAGAGAGACGGTTGTAGAGAGATGATGTCTGGTGAATTAATGAGAGATGGAAGGCTTTTCCATTCCATTCTTGCTTTCTGAAAGGTGGACAAAGAACAAACCAGATATATAACGAAGACTCCATACTATGGTGACTATAACCACGGTAAGAATGGAATGAAACAGCTACTGACACACGAAAACTAATTATAGCCTCTATACGTCACCCCATGCTTAATGGAGGCAAACTCTAAATGAGAGTAGAACATATTATACCTCGTAAAACTAATTTCATTCCGTCAGCAAGTTTTCAAAATGCAATTTCATGAAAGAATGATCAATCATGAATCCCAGAAATGACCAAAAACGTCATCAAATATAAAAAATGGACTGCGGGAATAGTCACATCTGTGGCGAGCTTCATCTCAAAATATACAACATAATGTCCTAAATTGTCACCAGTGATCATGATCGTGATCACCGACCCAGGAAAATAATATAACTTTAAAATATATAAACTTGTATATAAACTGAGCTACAACAGAACTATAATATGTACCTTATATGTGAATTAGGGGAAGCCAAACGAAATAACAGTAGAGAACTCTCACCCTCGTCTCTCCGAGTCTCAGCTGTTATGGTTTGTAAACAACTTCCTTGGATGTAATTCTTTTAGGAAATAAATTTTCTCCTATCATCATCCATTATGTTATTAATAATCCTACATCAACTATGTAATTAAATCAATAGATATGAAATTCATCTTTAATGCGATTTATATCTTATGTAACAATATCTATAGTTATTTGTATCATTAAGTAAAATGTTTTGTTTTGCATTGTCAAGAACGTTCACATAAAGTATCCGGATACTCATTGTCTAAAATATATTTAGTTTAACGTTCTAATGCAAATAATGTATAGGATTTAAGTACATTTAATGTTATGAATTTACTTTGTCTTGTACACAAAATGGAAGGATAATATCCCGAATTTGCATCGGATATTCGATTATACAAATTTGTAGATTCATATTTCTTATCATAATGTACACATTACTCATCATCTGTTTTTCGTTGCCTTTTATCCATTATGTAGATACCTGTACGTAAAGCTCTTATCATTTCGCTGATAGAGGCATATGAATTGTACACACAACATTTAATCTACTTCGATGGAAACTCTGCTCTTATATCCTTTGGCCTTTGCCATGTAATGAAGCTTTTGCGACACTATCTATAATGACAAGTGTTACATAGATTAAAAATCCTGGAATATGATAATGTTACAGTGGAACTCCCGAATGAGAATCATAGAATATTGCCACATCAGGTCCCATGTCGCTCAGATAATTAACTAATGTTTATTCCTGTATTTAAGGTCATTTGTAATACACAGTCAATAATGAAGTAAATGATCATAAATACTTGGGTAAGAAATGGAGTCCTTTACTCTATATAATGATTGTATCACATTGGGAAACCAATTCTTGTGTGACATTACTCATAAACATTGAACGTCGCATTTCGAATGCATCACAAGATAAATCTAAATTGAAAATTGCTTAGAAGAAAAATAATTACCGGTAACTATAAGATATTAAAGATGTATATAATCGATATTTTTCACAAGAAGCAGATGTATGATACCCTACTTCTTAAATATCATTTTTTAAAAGGGAAATATAATCTCAGCTTTTTCAATTTGAAATTAAATCACTGTTGGAGGTGCACCCAATATTCATACTGACTAGGGTGGTTAGTGACTGGTTTCATGTGAGGAGTCGCTTATCCGCCGTCGTAATTCCACTCATTGTGCCTGCAAAACGACATTATATTATAATCCGGTTAAGACAGGATATCTGGAAACACGTCATCTAAATATGTACTAATGACAGAGATAATTATAAAAGATATAACCACATATACGACCGTAGTGGAGCTTAGTCCATGTGAAAAACATAAGAAACCTTGAGGCCGTTTTCTCTACACTCACGCTGATGAGGGACCCAACCCACGCAGGTGCTGATACTGCAGCTTGAACCACGTGAAACCTGTGTTACTGATGTAAGGGAAGGTGTTCATGGCAAGGGTTATTGCAAAATGTTGTGCAACATTGTGTGGGGAGATATGCGAGTGTGGTGGACGGTGTTAAGTGGTTGTGAACTTATATATGTCCAGAGACGAGGTGGTGCTGGCTTGTGGTAGTGGACGCTACTATACTGGGTAGACAGTCAAGAAACATAAGTTATATTTTATTGTTGTTATAGAAATAGTTTGGCAAAGCATCATGGTGAGGGATATATGTACTTTGGAGTAACACTTTCTCCATCATTGTTACAGGAATTGTTTCATAGTTTTAGTGGCCATAGGTTAAGAATCCCGCTACTTTTTTGGCTTTATAGGAATTTTGCCGACTAGTCGGCACCGGTGCTCCAAAATGATATTTTTACATTTTATTTCGTTTATTAACATCTGTTACGGGAATTGTCAACATTTCCTATGGAAACATTATTATTAATTGCTAAGAAATGCACAACTGTTACATTACATTATGGTCGGCGAAATATCCCTGTAGTACTGTAGGATAGTGAAGAATAGTAATGACGTTGGTACAAGTTCAGTTGAGCTCCGCATCGATATTAGCGTTGGGAAATGGCTCCTTATGGTTTGGGTACTGTAATATAGAAGGTTTGGGTACTGTAATATAACAGTTGTTACAACCAAACCTGCAGAGGGAGATTTAAAGCCTTATTTATAATTGATTGGTAATCAGTAAGGTCATTTCAGTAACCATTTGGTTATTAGGAAATATTTGGGATAAAGCAATATAAGTATTACTTCAATGGAATATTAAGACAACTTATATATAAACCTCACTTGTTAGCTTGGGAGATAATAGACACATTATTTTACTCTGCGAGGGATCGTCCTGTCATCCATATATTTACATATCACGTTTTCCGATGAAGACTTCTTTCTTCCAACTAGATGATTCAAATTAAGAGAAACCTGATTGCTTAATATTTTTCTGGATAAACCATTGTCACCTTATTTGATAATTTTTTAAAATAACATGAACCAAGTCATGCTCCGTAGGTTTTGTTTTAATCAGAGCGAGTTATGTAAAGCACTGGTAACATATGGTAAATTGCCATTTCCTAAAGTTAGATTTACTGCAGCGCTTAAATTTTACCATGAAATTTATGTTTATGTTATAATTTTATTTTTTATATGATTTGCTAATATATCAGAAAATGGTCACAGTTCTTTGTGGATATTGATGAAAATGTTACCAGTGGAATCTGTGCCCAGTATCAGTTGATACGGAGAATGGTTTTCAGCCTGTAGCTCCTCCTACTGCACTAAGGTGAAGTCGCAGCAAAGTGTGAAAGGCTGTGAAGTAGAGGGAAATTTTGGGATAAAACCTTCTTATATAATCTGTACAAAGTATATGTAATTTGTCTGAACCCATTGTCATCAAAATCCATCAAAGAAAACATGAACAAGAAAGATTCCCATTGGTCCCAAAGATCAAGGAAAATGTTAGCTTGATCAGCTTGAAAGTAAATGAAATATGTTTACAGATCAACAGAACCTTTGAAGACCTCACGTAAAACTTATCAGCTGATCTTTACCTTAATATATATTTGCACAGTTTGCATTATTTTTTTTACTGTAAGCTGATTATGGAAAAAATGTAGTAAGAATGTAGGGGTTTTTCTGAGGTTGTAATATTATCATATTCAAAGGAAGTATATGCTTAAGAAAGAAATTATAAGGTATGTATAGAACTTTGTCAAACATATTTGACATGCTCCACTGGTAAACAGTTGTCCTTGGTTGTTTGGGCTTTAGGCCTATCAACTGCCAGGGTCATGAAGGCCATCGGAGTGAGCGACATCCACCAACCAAAGAATCTTAAACACCTTCTTCGGATGTTAAAGATAATTCTAAGACCACACACATTCTCACTATGCATGTAGCCCATAAGGTGTCCATATTAATGGCAGGCTAGTTATAAGAAAAGTTTTTCAATGTGTAGGATGATGGTTTCAGTTTATGCTAGTTTTCATATACCCAGCTTATCCAAGGATTAAAATTTAGATGATTTCTAACACAAAAAATTTGTTTGCAGAATTTACCACAAGCAGGGCATACACCATAGCCATGACTGAGGGAGAGGCAACCACCAACGGCAAAACGTCTGAGGCAGATGAGACTCAGGGTATTGATGCCAAGATTATACGGCAGGTTGAGTACTACTTTGGTGACTACAATCTGCCGAGAGACAAGTTTATGCAGGAAGAGGTGAATGTTATTCTTTTTCTGTTTTAACCTGTTCCCTTTCCCCTTTCTCTTGCTATTGCGTAATTATTTTTGTCACCGTTTTCTTTCTCAGTTTTACATTTTCAACCTTTTCCTCAAATAGTGTATTTAGTTTAGAATAGTGTTTGGGACTCATGCTAGCTTCATTGGTGGTATGGTACTGTAGTGCACTGCACTTCATTATATAGAAAAACGTATGCTGTGTCAAAGTTGAAGTCACAATTGTCCCAAAGTTCTCCATCACCCTGGGATAACATTCTTGAAGATTAGGCACGCTTAGCATAAAATTTGCTCCAGGCACATGAGTGATGTGATTGGCAAACCTCTGTGCTTGCCACCACCCTTCTTGCTCCCACGGAGATTTCTCTCTTGAGTCTCTTGTTTCTTCATATCTCACCTGGTTTTTCCTTTACCCTTTTCTCCACCAGCTAATAGGTCTGATGGTAAGTGGACCTCCTTACCTCTGGTATCTAAGACTTGTAATATATTTGGGTGAGGCAGTGGATGTCTGACCAGAGATGTCAAGGAACATGCATCAGCCATAGTATGAGTGCTGAGGAGTGCAGCATTTTTTCCATGTTTGCTCTACAACAGAAGAAACGTCTGTAGGCTATAAATGTCACTATAAATAAGATGGTATTATAAACAGACGGGGGAAAATTTTAAACGTTGTATGAATATAACTCATCCTTTAAGAAAACATCATGTGATGTTGGTTGCCGTTTGTGATTTACCTGTGCAGGTGATGATTGTGCTGGTTGGAAGGTGAACATATTGGAGAAGGTAGTGATTGATGGAATGATGAAGTTGAATCACTAGTTAAAAAGAAAAGGGGCTTATAGGTGATATATGGTGGGAATGCATTTGAGTAATTGGAAGGAGTGAAAGAAGCTGCAGTAGGTGAAGAAAAAGATGTAAAAGCTGAAAAAGAGGATGAATGGTAGATGGGATGAAAGAGTGTCCGTGAATTGCTCCTGACAGCAAGAGAATGGATGTGAGCAAATGTGGCCTCAGTTTGTTCCTGACACTGCCCTGCTAACATGGGAAACAAGCAGTCAGGTACGAAAATAAAAGAGTAAACGGAAAATGAAGTATACAGTTTCTTTGGTTGATTATTTTCATTTGCATGACCTAAGATGCAAACATTCAGGAGTTTCTGTTTAAGTGAAACAGTATATTTTGAATTAATTTTGATACAGTTGCATGTGAATGAAAGTTAATGCAAATGTTTTGCTTTGAACAGCAGTGTGTTCATCCAGATTTTGGTAGAGCTTTTGTCCGAGATTCTCACTGAATCTAGATTATAGTGTTTTGTCTTTTAGTATGTGATCAACTAAGCTCGGTCTAATTGTTGTTTACAGATAAAGAATGATGATGGCTGGATAACTCTAGACACTATGACCAAGTTCAAACGCTTAGCAGCAATAACTACAGATAAAGAAGTAATTGCTGCCGCTCTAAAAAATTCTGCTAATGGTTTTATTGAGGTAAGGATGTACTTTTCTGTATGAGTGGAACTTGCATGATTATCAGATGATGTAGATGTGGTGTGATATCACTGAAGGTTAATGTGGGAGAACACTGTACTTGTGTATAATGATACATTTTGATGATGCTGACTTTAAGTTGATGCAGAACGAGTATAATAATACATTTTGATGATGCTGAAATTATGTTTTACCCAGTAGATCTAATTTATAGGAGCAAGGGAGCTGGAAATCCTTCTATCCTGTATTACTTACCAAAAGAAGGAACAGGGAAGGAGTAAACTAACATTCACCTGGAACCACTCATTCTCTTGTCATCCTACTTGTTTTCATGCTGTACGTTTTTGATAAAAACCATATATTCATAAAACCTTCCACAAGGCATCTCTGTCAACCTTATCATATGCTTCAGATCCGTAACTTACGTACAGATCCTTCATTTTCTCTTTTAAGTATTTCACACACGTTTGTCAAAGCAAACACCTGATCCATGAATCCTTTGCCAGTCTTGAAACTACGCTGTTCTTCCCAGTCTGATACTCTATACATGTCATCACCTTCTCAGTCACAGCTCTCCTATACATTTTTAGTAGAATATAATATTAGTCTTTCTGTTACCTTAATCGGATGCCTTTTTTGAAGCTGTTAATGATAATCCATTTTTTTCTTGAGAATTTTTCACTCTTCTTAAATGCAGTAATCTGGCCAACACATTCTTTTCCTTTCATAAAATCAAGAGGCTCATTAATCGTCACAGTTGATAATGCTCATAACATATGCCTTGCCAACTTTGCAAATCAGGCTTATTCTTTTCTGTTCATTTAACCTCATTCCCCTTTACATGAAGTGGATGAAGTTCGTGATTGTGTTGCCTCATCCACATGTATTCTCAGCTTGCATCCAGTTTGCTAAACTGAACAAGTGCTTACACATCATTATAGGAACTTTGGCTACTTCAATTTGCACAGAAAACAGATTTGTGTAGCATATATAACTAACACTTTTGTTAACACCTCTGTCCTTAATACTTGAAATGTTCCTCATGTGTACACTCAACATTCATTGAATGTTATTTGCTGGTATGTGTTGTGAAATGGAAGTGAAATTAGGATTTCTTTTTTACAAATGATATTTTTTTTCCAGGTTCATGAAAACAGTGAAAAAATCAGGCGCTCACCATCTCACCCCCTCCCTATCTTCAATGATGAAGTAAAATTAGAGACAGTAAAGCGAACTATTTACTGCAAGGGTTTCCCAAAGGATGGGTCACTTACATTAGATCATCTTCTTGAATACTTTCAGCAGTATGGACCATATGAAACTGTGAGGGTATGTTTACATAATGTGCATCATTATTTTGTGATTACTTTTCCAGATTGCTTTGTTCATGGATATTTATATCATCTGGTGATCGTGAATATTGTTTGCTATGTTTTCCCTTGTATCTCCCCTTAATCTGAACATATTTGACAATTATACTTGTGTGGTTTTTCACGAATATGTGAATATGGCACAGCATTTTTATTTGCTCAAGCATCTGTACACTACTCATCCTCCTTCACTCCTTTCCTTCAATTACTTTATTTCATCCTTCCCCTTTTTTTTTCCTACACTTGTGGCATGCAGCTCCTTTAAATTTTCCTTATTTGCCTCTCCATTGAATGCTTCTTTTCAGCATACCATGGTCAGCTGTCCCAGGCACATTGTACTTACTGCCATGCCTTTCTTTTAAGCTATTATTCCTTACTCAGTTGGCCCACCTGACACTATTGATTATCTTGATGCAGTTCATTTCTGACATGTATAGTAGCTTGGAACGTTAGGTTGAAGTAGTTGGTTGGAGACTCTGGAAACACTGCACTTGAGTTGCTCTCTGCCAGTAGCCTGGTACAGATTAGGCACCAAAGGCTAAGAATTGGTACTGGAGTTCGCCAGTTATGGATATTCATGCCATGGCCACCCCTTTGGAGTTGCTCTAGAGAATAGGCATCAGAGATGTAAATAGATAGATAGATGGATCAAGAAACCTTGGCAGTGCCAACTTGTTTACTGTGTTCTCTTGGCTGCCTACTTCTTTACTGTGGTCCCTTTTTTCAGGAACTTGGGAATGCTCTGAAAATCTATCCCCCAACAGTGTTGTGCTTGTTTATTTCTTAACTCTCAGCTGCTTACTTAAATGCTATGTAGTCATCTGATTCAGGAAATTGAGAGTATTTTCTTAATCATTTACCAGAAGATTTAGATAAAAATTGGTCTCTAGATTGTAATGAAATAGACTGGTAATTTACTCAATTGTAATTATGCTGAAACTGTTTTATTAGTGATGCTGTGTTCGGTAGTATAATTTTTTGTTTTATCTTCAGATGCGTCACTTCTTTAACAAGGGAGAAGACAAACAAGGCTTCAAAGGCTCAGTTTTAGTGGTATTTCCAACAGTAGAGAAGGCAACAGAATTTAAAGATTTAACTGAGGTTAAGTATAAAGGTACATACTTGATTCGTAAATGGTACGAAGATTATATGGAAGAAAAAAAGAAAGAGATAGATGAACGCAGAGCTAGGAAAGAGGCAAGGAAGAAGAAAGATGAGCAAGATGATGATAAACCAGCAGAGGTTGGTAGTATTACAAATCATAATTCATGCCCACTATAAGAAAACTTTTTTCATTGAACTTCCACAATGGTTTTTAACTTCAGAGAAATGGAAAATTGGCAGTAGCTTATGTATTTGTCTTTTTGATATGCAGAAATATTTTTTATGTATTTGGCTCCTCAAAAAGGATCAATAGGCACATTGTTGTTGTGACTGAACTCATGCTGGGCTATTAAAACTAATACCTATGGAAGGATGGAGGAAGAGAAGTGTTTAGATATCTGGGAGTGTACATGGCAGCAAATGGAACCATGGAAGCAGAAATGAGTCATAGGGTGGGGGAGAGGGCAAAGGTTTTGGGACCAGTGAAGAATGTGTGGAAAAAGAAAGCATTATCTGGGAGGGCAAAGGTTCTGGGACCAGTGAAGAACATTATCAGGGAGGGCAAAAATGGGTATGGTTGAAGGATAGATAGTCCCAACTATATTATTTGGATGCGAGGGATGGGCTATAGATATGGCTGTGTGGAGGACGGTGGTTGTGTTGGAAATGAAATGTTTAAATGACAATTTGTGATGTGAGTTGATTTGATCAAACAAGTAATGAAAGGGTAAGAGAGATCTGTGGTATGGAAGAGAGTGTAGTTGAAGGAGCAGAAGAGGGTGTGCTGAAATAGTTTGAAAATATAGAGAGAATGAATTAGGAAATATTGACAAAGAAGATATATTTGTCAGAAGTAGAGGGAACAAGGAGACTGGGGAGACCAGATTGGAAATGGAAGGAAGGAGTGAAAAAGATTTTGAGGGATTAGTGCCTGAACATGCAAGGATGGGAGACATGCATGGAATAGAGTAAATAGAAAGGATATGGTATACCAGGGTTGATCAGGGCATGTGAAGCATCTGGGGTATACCATGGAAAGGTCTGTGGGGCTTGGTTGTGGATAGGGAACTCAAGTTTTGGTGCATTGATTTGTTGCATTTTTTTTTTTTTATTTTTTGCTCTTTGGCAGGATACACCAGATGTTACACTTCCTAGGGGCACATTCATCCATTTTTCTGGATTGAAAGAAGGATCGGAAGTGACAAGAGAAGATATTAAAGAGGCGTTGGGTGAGCTTGCTGACCAGTGTGCATGGGTTGGCTTCAGCCGAGGGATGACAGAGGGCTATCTGCGCTTCAGAGAAGAATATTTCAATCAAGAAGTCATGGAGAAAATGGATGGAAAGTTAAAGGTATAATAGAGCATTTTATTTTTTCCATGGGGATAGGTGTTACTAGACTGTTCCTGCATGAGGTTACTCCATGAGTGAAAAATCACCTTTGGCAAGGTTCCATCATTAGGGTTACAGTTTTGTTTAAACCTTCTCTGCAGAGGAGTTCCCATTTTTTTTGGCGGCTAAAAAGAGAGATCCTGGGTAGACCAGAACATGTTCTTAGTGCTTGGTACTGGGATACTTATAGATAAATAGATAGATGAATCCATCGAGATACGAGATTAAGAACGCTATCCTTTAACCCTCTGTATTTTATAGAAGGTAACTAAGTGGATGAAGGTGGGTAGCTGGAAATGCTCCCTTTATGTATTTTCTTTTTTAAAAGGTAGGATTAGGAGCAAAATGAGGGTTTTTCCTTTAAGACTTAAATTCCTGATGTTGTCGGGCTAGGTACTGAAATGAGGAAAAAAAGGGCTAATGCATTTGTGATTTGTATGGGAAAATGATTATCAATTTGAACCCTAAGTACCTTGGTTAATATTCAGACTTAAAGAATCATACTCAGGTATGTTTGATCATCATTACCCAGGTTTCATAGATCATGTCTGTCTACTTTGATCATTTTAATGCAGATGTGGATTTCTTGGATAATTTTGTTTAACAGTTTTCAGAGGATGCTTTTCAATATTGTGCTCAAAATGTTCAAATAGCTAATTGGGAAGTGTACTTAGGAAAACTTTCTGTGATGCAGATATGACTTTCTCTTTTGATCTAAAGTATGTGAGTGAATGCAGCCTTTCTCTGTCTGTTCTTACTGCTGCCTCGCTAATACAGGAAATTGTTATCCCATGTTGAAAAAAGATTATTTTACAGTACTTTATGCCGTTGTCACCTTTGCAGTTCATTCATTCGCTGGTGGTACCTTAATTTTGAGAATATAAGAAAATTATTCCAAAATAGGCAGACAATCTTCATTTCATTGTCCATTTTTTTGCGTGCCATGAACTCTTAGTATACCAACATTTAATTCTTGTAAAGGATGCAAACTAAATAGAGCATGCTTTAAACTAAGAATTTGGTGTTTTTAGGTCTTGTTAAAACATTTTTCTTTTTTCAGAGGACATTAAGAAAGAAAAATAAAAATCAGGATTTACTTTGTTTCCTTCCCAAAAAAAAAGTATTTGCTTCACACTTTTAAGTTAATTGTAACAAATTATTATTTTTTTCCTAGGTTAAGGATATGGAAGCTAAATTCCGCTTGGTTGAGGGAGAAGAGGAGGAAGAACAGTTAAAGCTAATTAAGGAAGCTCGATCCAAACTTCGCTCAAATTCTGGAAAGAAAAGAAAATCAGGAAACCAAGGAAGAGGTGGTGGACCCCAAAACAAGAAGAGAAAGTAGTAGTTAAATGATTTCCTGTTAGAGGAAATAACTGGTGTGATTTGACTGATGTCATTATTTGACTGATGTGATTATCAAAATTTCCAAATTTTTAAATTTGTAACTGATAACAGGTTCTGTACAACAAAAACTGAACATAAATTTCCTGTGAAATATGGATTTTAGCACTAACATACATAAGCATTGTTCAAGTTTCCTATGAGGAAGAAAGTTTTCCAAATGCAGTTTTCTTCCATGTTTCCAGTTTATGAGACCAGAAAAAGACAGTATGTGTTGCTGATGGATTACTAGTAAACTGTATGGTGTTTTGAGAAATACAGTTGAAGGATATCATGTTCCATGGAAGTTTAATATTGTTTCACTAATACATAGTGCATTACATTGTATGTTAATTTCATAGTGAACATTTTTGAAAACGACATGAGTTTAAACTCCCTAGATGTAGGTAAGAACTCAACATTGCTCATTGTGTCTGCAGTTTTATTCTTTTTTGTAGCTTTTTATTTTATGAGAACCGTGAGTGATGAGCGGCGAGGATCTGCTAATATACATGTTTTTTTATTGATTGGCTGTTTTATCAGAAACCATTTACAAAAGGGGCATTAAAACCAGCATAAGATACATAAATCATGGAATGTATGATAATTACAGTGCTGTAATAGTAAGAAGATTTTGTAAAGTTTTGTCATTGAAACATATTCCTTCATAAGTAGGATGGAATGTTGGCTGTGGTGGTGCTGAGCAAGCAACAGCCAGTGGTGGTAGTAGATAATAGTAAACTGGTAACGAGAAGTCGATCATTCGCTGCTATTGTAATTTATTAAATATTTGTTTTTGTTGCATGGGGCCATTTTTTTTATTATTTATAAAAGACAATTAAATAACTTAAAAATCTACATAATTTTCAGGTTTTGAAGTCTGAAGTATTGATGAAATGTTGTAGTATATATATATAATATATATATAGCCAATCTCATTTTATGATTAATTTTTTCTGTGTAAAATCTATTTGTTTCAGTGATGTTATATTGTGATATTTTTAATGGTCAGAATATTAAAAGAAAAACCTTTCATGACTTTTGATTTCAGATCCAATAGGTAATTTAGACAGAAATGATGTTGGTGCATCTAAATATGTTGCACTAATTTCATGATATAAGCTTTTTTTTTCTTTTTTTTTCTTTTTTTTTGCCGCTGTCTCCCGCGTTTGTGAGGTAGCACAAGGAAACAGACGAAAGAAATGGCCCAACCCACCCCCATACACATGTATATACATACGTCCACACACGCAAATATACATACCTACACAGCTTTCCATGGTTTACCCCAGACGCCCCACATGCCCTGATTCAATCCACCGACAGCACGTCAACCCCGGTATACCACATCGATCCAATTCACTCTATTCCTTGCACGCCTTTCACCCTCCTGCATGTTCAGGCCCCGATCACTCAAAATCTTTTTCACTCCATCTTTCCACCTCCAATTTGGTCTCCCACTTCTCCTCGTTCCTTCCACCTCCAACACATATATCCTCTTGGTCAATCTTTCCCCACTCATTCTCTCCATGTGACCAAACCATTTCAAAACACCCTCTTCTGCTCTCTCAACCACACTCTTTATTTCCACACATCTCTCTCACCCTTACATTACTTACTCGATCAAACCACCTCACACCACATATTGTCCTCAAACATCTCATTTCCAGCACATCCACCCTCTGGCGCACAACTCTATCCATAGCCGACGCCTCGCAACCATACAACATTGTTGAAACCACTATTCCTTCAAACATACCCATTTTTGCTTTCCGAGATAATGTTCTCGACTTCCAAACATTCTTCAAGGCTCTCAGAATTTTCGCCCCCTCCCCCACCCTATGATTCACTTACGCTTCCATGGTTCCATCCGCTGCCAGATCCACTCCCAGATATCTAAAACACTTCACTTCCTCCAGCTTTTCTCCATTCAAACTTACCTCCCAATTGACTGGAGCCTCAACCCAACTGTACCTAATAACCTTGCTCTTATTCACATTTACTCTTAACTTTCTTCTTTCACACAGTTTACCAAACTCAGTCACCAGCTTCTGCAGTTTCTTATATGAATCAGCCATCAGCGCTGTATCATCAGTGAACAACAACTGACTCACTTCCCAAGCTCTCTCATCCACAACAGACCGCATACTTGCCCCTCTTTCCAAAACTCTTGCATTCACCTCCCTAACAACCCCATCCATAAACAAATTAAACAACCATGGAGACATTACACACCCCTGCTGCAAACCTACATTCACTGAGAACCAATCACTTTCCTCTCTTCCTACACGTACACATGCCTTACATCCTCGATAAAAACTTTTCACTGCTTCTAACAACTTGCCTCCCACACCATATATTCTTAATACCTTCCACAGAGCATCCCTATCAACTCTATCATATGCCTTCTCCAGATCCATAAATGCTACATACAAATTAAGAATGTAGATTGAGTATTTCTTCCATGTTAGGAGGATCGTGTCTTCTAACTGCAGACTTTAGGTTAGTAGATCCTTTAAACAGACACACCAGGAGTAAGAAGTCACCTTCAGTAGCATCACAAATAGCGGTATAGAAGTGGATTCTCACCAAGGATCTTCTTGTTCCAAAGGAGTCCATTATTTCCCATCTCGTGTGTTGGAATGCAGCCTCAGAGCTGCAGGAGCCTCGTAAAAGGAGTTCTATGGTTGAACGACAGTTAATATTTTTATTTTGTGTAGGATAAATTGGTTATTCTCTTTGGTACCCCATTCCTCCTCGGTCCCACATTTTGTGGGGTGAAAATAAGTCGTCTTGTAAGTTGTACAAAGTTTTTAATGTGTTCATTCCTCAACCAAAGTCCCTTAAGATTACAATTTAAATGAACATCCTAATTGTTCGCAATACCCAGCCCGTTCACCACAATAGACTTGAAAATTTAGGGAAACATAATGGAAATCCATCAACTTGTGTCCAGAAACAGAGCATGTACGAATATTGCTGGATCTGTGAGAAATTGTGACCAGATCTCTTTCAACTTCATTGCAAATTAAATTTTTTTTTTTGAAATTCCATTTTTCAAGGAACTATCCAGAATGTGAGGCCTACACCTGAGGTACACACCTAACTGCTGCTTCCTATAGTTTGTGATAACCACACGAGGATGAACTATATTGAGATCTCATGGAACAGTGTAGCTAACGAAATTCTTCATCATTTCCACTTCCTTAACCTATAACTTTTCTTACTAAAGTCAGATCCACAAGAACTTAAGGAACATTAATTATCTTCATTATCTCAATGTTTTCCTCTAACGAAAGTAACATAATAACATCGTTACATGGTAGGCTACTACATGGGTCGAACAGTCGAATTGACCTGACCCTAGTTAAGTACTGTCATGCTCTTAATTATGCATCATTACTTGAGTGGCTTAAGTTACATTCAACAAAGGAACATCATGTAATTTAAGCATACGTTTAATCAACGCAACGTCACGTGATAACATTAAAAAAAACATGTGTCAAAAGCGAAAGTTAATCATCAGAGACGTAACCCTCGTAAATACGAGATCAAAGCAATACTATCATGAGTAACTCCAAACACCCATTATATATGCACCTTGAGCCTCGTGGTACACTGAATGTATTATAATGGCTTTGGGGTGGAGGTGGTAGTAATAATTACTGGCGGTCTCTGGGTCAGGCGGTGCGCAAGCGCGGGAAAGAGCCACCTGAAGCAGAGCGGAGGAGTCAGTGTACCTACGACAGTGGTAGGGAGAGGTCATGGCCCGCGCGGCTCTCCTCATTTCTGTGAGTACAAAGTCTAGTGTTGCTGCTATCAAGAGACATTTTTATTTCTCACGTTTTGACTATTGTTATTTCAGTTACAGTAGATGTTTTATCTCATAGTGAACGTAAAGAAGTCATCTTTTACATTATTCCAAAGATGAACTTGCCACACTTTAGTGATGTGTTATAGACAAAGTCAAACTTAGTTTATAGCCTTATTACTTTGATACAACGTTTATTAGAATGTATTTTATAGTGAAATTTTAAAATGTTTTCATATGTTTAACATTAACAGGCGAAACATGCAATTTACAGAGCGTGAAAAGCATTACATATACTTTTCATGTATAATGAGAATGTTTATTTTACACACACACACACACACACACACACACACATATTTGCTTATTCCTTCACAAAGTAAATTAATTATTTATCCCCTTATGTCCAAAAGTAATTCTAATTATCTGCCACGTGGATTATATTAACTATTATTGTCGATTACATTATTGTGATATTAAGAATAGGATTTTATTGATGAATTACATGTTAGGAATTAACATCATACAATTAGGGGTTATGGAAATAAGGTCATGTTGATTCTATAGGTTTCGGCGAAGTAGTGAACCAGCACTTCAGTGGCTGTCAGTTTCCCTTCCTTGATCCAGGTTGATGTGTTTTCTTCCCGCCACTCCCACATGTGGGTTGACCAGCATTCACTCCACAAACATCATTTTAACACTTGGCAACACGTAACTCACAAATTGGGTAGTTAGGGTATTTTGGCCCATTTTAGTGCATCGTAAATAGGTTTATGATTAACAAGGAAAGATAATATTAAATCACTGACGTCGACATGAACATTAAACAAGGCTGAATGACCATTGAGAGATTGGAAAATCCCTAAGTACAAATTTACGTCAGCGATCTGGAATTAATGACGGAAATACAATGTTTTATGACATATTTATTTACAATATTGTAATGGTTTTATCAGTTTTATCGTTTACGTCAGTCTTATAAAAGTCATAAAAGTAAAATAATTTAATATAAATTCATTATTCTCAAATGATTCACTCGCTTTATATAGTCATATACATCTACTGTTTTATGATGTAGAAAATGGTGGTTATGTATGGTCAAATATGCGTTTGTAAATCAGTTTAATATTATTATTATTCCGTAAAATTTTCACAATAACGTCTTTCATTTTAATTAACAACTTCACAACAAATTATAATGACCATATATGTAGTGTTATTGTATATGGTCTTAGGAAAAAAATAGATATACTTCTGAACTGAAGAAGTGAACGTTCGATTTATATTAATAGGTAGTTATTAACTGGTTAATGACCCTGGTAGTGTATAGGCCTGACGCCTTTCTAACCAAGCAATAAACGAGTAGTTGAATCATCTACATGATCCTGGCTTTTAAACTAATCAGTTACAGTGAGATGAAGTTTAAATTTGTGAAAGATATGATGCGTAGCGGCGTAGGTAGGGTCATGCATACGCACTCACCCGGCAACTGGCCATGAAAGTCATTGGCTCGTACACCAAAATATAACTAATTTAGTGATTTTCATTAAATCCTAAGGTAATTTGGGGGTGTCCATAGCTGTAATTTGAGCTAACGATAAGTTTTTGAAATAATCCTGTAGGGTTATGGAAGTATTAGAATTTTAAAATGATTTAAATGATTGTTTCTTGTTATGTAACGATCAACATGATCTTATGAAAGTGGTCTGTGCGTCTTTAATTACAAATAATATTCGTAAGAGAAATTGCTGAAATTATTCTGAAAAAAGCAAACGTCTTTCAGTATAAAAAAAATATATGGCCTAACTTTTTAGTTACGAAACATTACAAATTATTACGGTAGTTTAACTACGACAGTAAATCAACTCTAATTTACCTTAATTGACAGTAAATTAACGAACAATAATGTCATATTTTGAGTGACAGATATTAACATGAACGCAGTAATTAAACGACATTTGTTTACTAGAAGGAATGTTTACTTAGCCTACTATAGAAAGACTCCATTATTGGGCTGGCCATAGAGGTGATCCAGCTTTCAAAGATTTCGTCAAGATGTACCATAAGCTAGCAGACCACCAAGGACACGGTGGGGGCCAATGGCGTAATATAGGAGTGGAGAGAATATATTATTTACCGTCTGCAGGCAGCCATGGCGAGAGAGGCTGCCGGGAAGAGGATAGGCTAGATGCCTTCACGTCACTGCCAGACGAACGATCTATTTTCACTTTGAAATACTATGGCTTATTTTACGCTAGTTTTATTTTTTTCTGTGCGTTATCTTATTATTAGGTTGATATGTTTTGTTTCAAGGTTTAATTTCCTTTGTTTCTAAGTAACTGTTTATACCAGGGTTCGTTTTTTTTCTGGGTCACGGCTCGAATAAACTTTATGACCTTTCCCGCTGTGTGGAATCCATTTTCCTTGGGAAAATAATCATATTTTAATATAGTTCTGTAATACCTCGAGTTTCCGCTGTGGGGTTTCACTTTTTAAATTACTTTTTAGATTTTTGACCATGAATAAGTGAACCCGAAAAGTTTTTTTTCAAAGATTTTCGACACTTAGAGAAAATTATGTCCCTAGTTACTATGTTAATTACTCGTAACCATTTTATTTCTACATATCCTTGTGTTAGCAATGATATTAATGTTATTATCTCGTAATTTTGGTACGATCACGTTTGGTGAATTTCTGTGATGATCGGGTATAGCATTATAATTGTGTGGATGACAATAACAACATTGTACACGTACGAAAATGGACTCCATTTATTTCGTCATCTTCCTTCACCGAGCAGCCAGCTGGTCAGGGGTCAGGGTTAAGTTTGCATATTTTTTTTTCTCTCAAATTGTTGGCTTCTAACAAAAGTCCTTATGGAGGTCAAGCCTTAAAATGAATGATAAAACGTTAAAGGTCATGTAGTGAGAGAGAGAGAAGGGGAAAAAAATAATGCAAGCGTTTTTGGAGGATTCGGGAAGGCTGAGTGTATGTTAAAAAAAAAAAATGACAGGTCACACAGCTGTTGAGAAAGACTTAAGAGGGTAATAAGAGTTCCAAAAGCGTAGCTTAAGTTGTTCTCCAACAAGTTCTGAAGGTTTTCTACTTGTTCGCATTCTACCCAGCCCGTGTGGGTGGGGCTGAGGATAGAAGAAAGGGCGTGTTGACCCCGCGGTCTCTGCCGCTCAACCGTCACGCCCCAGCGTCCTCTGCGTGATTAAACTATCATCCATTGTATTTACGTTGCATAAATTAATCTTTTCATCCTGTAGGCGTTATACATGGCATAACAATCTTAATTGTTACAAAACCTTATTAAATAATGTTTAAAAGGATTATAGAGAACGCCTGATTACCACAAAAATACAATGCTATTCCTCTGAAGTTTGATGTGAGGAACTACACAAATATTCACACTAGATTAAACATGTGTAGCGGGAATATGTACCTGGATCCTATGCACATATTTGTGCAGTGTTGCTCAATCATGTGAGAGGGCGTGCAGGAAGTGGAGGGGGGTCTGGGAAGGGAAGCAGGAGAGTGTGGGAACCCTTGGTAGCGGGTCAGCTTAGACTGTGAACCGTTTAAACCCGTGGCGGCCATGTTGTATCATTACTATTGGTGATTTCTTTTGGTATGTCACACACACACACACACACACACAGAGAGAGAGAGAGAGAGAGAGAGAGAGAGAGAGAGAGAGTTTTTTACCTTCGTGTTTCTACAACTTCTAACCTTGTTA
This sequence comes from Panulirus ornatus, assembly GCF_036320965.1. Classification (NCBI taxonomy): domain Eukaryota; kingdom Metazoa; phylum Arthropoda; class Malacostraca; order Decapoda; family Palinuridae; genus Panulirus; species Panulirus ornatus. Next base: position 41,017,473 of record NC_092228.1, read on the forward strand.
ATGATGCCATGTTTGAACTTTTAATGTGTGTCTTCTCATGTATACACATCAGCTTACACCACGTAGCCAGTTTTCGACCAGTCCTGAGACGGGTGAAGGTTTGACTCGTTGTTTCGAATCTTTCATGACCTGGTTCAAGGCTTCGTTGGACAGTTTAAAAGAAGGTTTATGGGACAGAGGTTCTCTCTCTCTCTCTCTCTCTCTCTCTCTCTCTCTCTCTCTCTCTCTCTCTCTCTCTCTGGAAAATAAAAGAAAACGAGTATTGCTCAAACAGACGCCATTAGGTTAGATTATAGTGAGGGAGGGGGAGGGGGGGAGAGAGTAGCGACAGAAACAAGGTTGTTAGTGGTGTGTGACTGATGGAGGAGTTGATAGCCTCTTCTTTACACACCGCTTGACGTAATGTTTGGCCATTACGCGAGGCGTGTCTGGCGGAGGAAGACGTCCATGTTGACGCAGGATTCCCACACACCCTACCTCCTCCCTCCCTCTAGGAAGTACATGCCTCCCAACACATCTTAGGAGATTTCACTAAGGCCTTAGCAACCATTCCTGTATTGAATGATTATCTTATCCTAACAAGCTGTACGAGGTACAGTTAACTGGTTGGTTATTGGTGATTTAGGCCTGGCCAAGGTTATTGACCCCCTTGGATACGTGGGTTCGATCTCGGAGCCTTGGAATCCCAAGGCTTGGATTGTAACCGCCAAACCACCACCAGATATTTTGCTATGGCCGTCCGCCCTGTAGGTAACCACATACGCCTCAGCCAGACGCTTTGGTCAGACTTACGACACTGATGCGTCATTGTGAGCAGATCGCCACTACGTGACCCTTATCTCACATTGGTCTACTGACCTCTTACTTCCACGTCACATATTGGAAGTCCCATTCGTTATATCAAAAACGATTAGTTAGTGATTTCACAAAATAAAATAGATATATCAAATACCTACATTTCCTGTCAATTTCTGAGAGGTCATTCAGTTATTGGACGTGACGTAACGACAATTCAAAGGTCGGGTCATTACACTCAAGGGTCTTATTGCCTTTTATTTCGTGACCTGTTACTTAGTTCCCGTTACGCCTGTTGAAGTAACACGTAACAGTGTAAGGCTATATCAAGTCAAGACTGACCCTAGTGGGTCTGTAATATATATATCTCGGTTTAATTTTGCTCTATACTTGAGTCTAAAGACCTCCAAAACCACTGACATCTTCTCTGTAATCGCCAGTAATTAGCTGATGACCAGGGGTAATCAGCCAGCGTAAATAACGGGTCTTGTGGTTTAGCTGCGGTCGCTAATTGGTAGATGAAGAGAGGATCTTTCCTGAGCGGCAGACGGAGGTCACGTGACGACAGCGCGGGAAAACGCACCCGTGACGTCACGTGTCCAGAACCATAACAAATGGTTGCGTCACAAGATCTTACAGGTGATATTGTTCGAAGATAAGCTTCAATATTTACGCGATATTCAGTATTTCTGTCTAATTGACTTTTTAGAATTATAATTTGATATACAATAATATATCAATATAGCAGAATAAAGCTACCGTGTTGATAACGTCTTTTTTAAGTTTCTATTCTTGAAAATTTCATTTCCTTATCGATGTTTTCTTTAGTCTTATGTTTATTAATTAAATAGTACAGTACAACTAGAAAACAGCAGCACCTCCACCCACTAACCACCACCCCAAACAACATGGTAAACAAAAACAAGCAGCTGTGGTTACCTCGGAAGAAAGTAAGATCCGTTGACAGCGGATGTGCTAATGCGATAACTTCCCGCTAGGTGTCTCCGTCGCCGCCGGGCGTCACAACACTGAAAGCGACAGTTTCACTTCTTGCTATGTTTACTGAGGCTGAGTCACAACACTGGAAGCGGTAGTTCCACTTCTTGCTATTTTTACTTTAAATTATTGTACTTAAGATCTTTTTTCATCGCTTTTATTCATTTCTAGAACATAATTTCCATTTCCTCTTTCACCATAAGAGCCTGGGTATGTTTAATTGTATTATAAACTGAAAATATAATCGCTCTCATGGTCTTAAACTGTGAAATGAGACAATTTCGAGGTATTTTTTTATTATACATAAACTTTGAAAGTGACGTGGGGTTAGGTTAGCGTTCAAGGTCTGAGGTGATTATTCCATTATTAATAGTATTGTAGTCGGTGATTGACCCTTAGGGCAGGGTCACCCTTCCTCCTTGTGCTGTGGGGGGGGTGTTATTAACCCCCCCCCCCACATGAGCACGACAGTACGACCCTTGTTTACGTTAGGTTAGGTTAGGTGAGGTAAGACATCATTGTCAAGGGTCGTAGAGTCGTTCTCATGGAGTTAACTATCGTCTAGGTAATTGGTCGTTGAGATATAGATATTCTGTTCATGATTGGATGATGACACTAAGGTATGCCCTGATTGGCTCGAGAGGGATGTATATTGAATCTCTGATTGGTTAATGGCTAATGGCTATACCTGATGAAGTGATTGTCTCGTAAAGCAAGAATGTCCCTAATTGGTTGATTAATAATTGGCAAATTGATTTCTTTAGGGGATTCGATATTCATATAATACAATATGATATTAATAGTGGGAAATAATGTCAAACAACCCGGAATTAGATACCTTGAATTCGTAGCAATATTCAAACTCTTTAAAAGAAAAATAGTTTGGTTAAATACCCAAATTTGGTTGTGATAATTGTGTATGAGGTTGTAACAATAAGTTATGGGTTATATATAGACATACAAGATGGCAAGAGGTATGTTGTATAGTAAATATATAGATAATAGTTTCTGCAATGATGGTTACGTCTTTAGGTCGTGGCTGGTTGCCATGACGCGCCATTTTATTTGACCTTTGACCCCTGGGAGAAGGTAGAATGATAAAGTGTTGGTTCGGTCGTGTGAGAATGTGTCCAAAGCGAAGCCTAGCCTCGTTCCACTGTCATCACCCACTGAAATAGCGCTTTTCATCAGTGCGGAAAAAAAAACACAGGAAATTACCTGCCATACCGGAAGAAAATGGAAAACATCTCTAACAGTTTGGCGTTGAAATAGGCTATGTTGCATTACTCATTGTTGCCCTGGTTTAAAAAAAAACGATCCACTAAAACCGTTGATGTATTTCAAACTCCGGCTCGCACGGAGATAAAATGGGTCTGGCACACAAAGACATTTGCATAAATGGCTGTATCGTGCGCCCGCCAGCACACTGTAGGTGCACCACGCTGCCATCGCTTAGATTCACAGTCCACGGTGGAGATAATGATTTAATTACCGAATGACGTGTGATTAATGAACTACTGTGCAAATATGTACACCCAAATGAACAATGATATCACTAATGTATGCGTAAAGTAATTTCAAGAAGTTGTTAGATGTTTAATGACCTTGTTAGATATTTTCGATATTGTTTTGGGCGTTTTAATGGCGCCATTTTTTTTAAATAGGACTTTGTGCATTTAACATTTTCTACCGATGATTTAAATGTTCGTGGAATGAGATCAATTCGTAAATATGATTGTCAACATGGATTATCATATTTATATTTAGTTATTACATTTATATTTATCTAAATATTGATTCTTTCTCTTGTTTCATCTCAATGTTTTATATTAAAACTAATTAACAGTTCTCTTAATTAGACGTGGAGAAAGTATATAATTAAACATCATGTGAATGACAGTGTATTTATACAAGTCATTAACACTTGAGAAATGTAAGGGGATCTCTAATGTAGTTTGTGACGTATTTCACTAAAAAAATTAGTCCTTATTTCAGTATGTGACGTAATAGTTATACGTATTCTGACGTCATTTTTTATAGTAGTAATCCCTTATTTCTAGATTAGTGATGTATTTCTATTATGCTATGACCTCTTTCATGACGTGTACTGAACATGTATTTAACATGTATTAGATCCTTCCCACGCTACGCTAACCACCTTGTTAACCCCCCACACCCCAGTCTCGTTCACCGGAAAGACATATTATGACCTGCTTGAGAGCCAGGTCAACTATATCAATCCATGATGACGTAACAGTGTATCAAACAAGTCATTAGCGTTCTCACCAGATGGCAGTAATGAGACTCTTCGTACCCACTGGGAAAGGAAAACGAAATGTGCGTTCCCATAGGCTGAAATGTAGGAATGCCAGACGTATGAAGTTAATGGGTAGTTTCCTTATTTAACATTATTGACTTTTCTGTAGTTACTTAACCTTCCAAATTACTTGAATTATAGATTTAATTTTCCCTGTCCACGATTGTACGACCACAGAGTACATTAGTACGACTATTTAATATGGCGTTACGACATTTGGATAATTGTGGCTAAAGATCTTTGACCTAACCCTCATTAGTAAGGTCAATGACCCGTACTAACTTAAGGGTCGTTAAGTCGTGTTTCAAGGGTCGTGCCTTTGTGCTCTGTGGACGAAACGGAGTACTCAAGGGTCGTACAGTATGTGGTTCCTGTACGATTGTGTGTCGTGTGCGTTTGAGAGAGAGAGAGAGAGAGAGAGAGAGAGAGAGAGAGAGAGAGAGAGAGAGAGAGAGAGAGAGAGAGAGAGAGAGAGTGTTTTGTAATGTCTTCATCACTAGGGGGGTTGTGGATGGGGTGGGGGGGGGGGTGTAAACCATCACTTCCAAGAATGAGTATCATTAGGCCGCCACTCGTCTACCAAGAGCGTTAACTACCGCCACCATTACCTCTAACAACCATCGTAACTACCCCTCCCCTCCCACACCTGCTCTGTCGCTTGACCTTCGCTATGCCTGGGAAAGTTCAAATCTACTTCAGGTTTTTCTCTCCTGTTTGATACAGGTTCTGCAGAAGCGTGACAGAATGATAATCATTTATGGAAATTGCATGATTTGGGTCACCATCGTTAGAGACGGGACAGGATACCAAAGTGCTAGCCAAATCGTGATATGTTAAATGGGCAACCAACCATTCTCCCGTTTTTTATTATTATAGAAAGTCCTCCGTTGATTCCCTTGATATTTTTTATATATTGAGGCAACAAATGCAGAAGAAAAATACACTATATTGTTTTAAAGAAATATATCCTAGCGTGAAGTTGTGGGTCAGTGGTCCCTATAGCGGGGTTGGCGGGTTCGGACGACTAAGATGTTGGTTCTTTTCAGAAATTTACTCACGTTCGTTTGTCATGCTTTCTATGTGTTTGTTTTCCATGTAGACAATATCATAACAACTCTTCTTTTTTTTTAATATAAATTTTTATGATATTATTTTTCCATTGTTTATATTGTCACTTTTGGTTATCTTAACGGATTCATACAGTTTCTTTGTTCCATTTTCTTTGTTCCGTTTTCTCTACGCTTAATTCCGTGATTTGTATTCTTTTTGTATTTTTGTGCTGTATTATTATTATTGTGATAATGGTGGGTCGTTTTTTTCCGTTTCGTTCCTATATTCCGTTTTTTTTCGTTATGTTCCGTTTCTTTCCTTCCTTTGGTCCGTTTCTTTTGTTTCTTTGGTCCGTTTCTTTCGTTCCTCTGGTCCGTTTCTTTCGTTCCTCTGGTCCGTTTCTTTCGTTCCTCTGGTCCGTTTCTTTCGTCCCTCTGGTCCGTTTCTTTCGTTCCTCTGGTCCGTTTCTTTCGTTCCTCTGGTCCGTTTCTTTCGTTTCTCTGGTCCGTTTCTTTTGTTCCTCTGGTCTGTTTCTTTCGTTTCTCTGGTCCGTTTCTTTCGTTCCTGTGTTCCGTTTCTTTCGTTTCTCTGGTCCGTTTCTTTTGTTCCTCTGGTCTGTTTCTTTCGTTTCTCTGGTCCGTTTCTTTCGTTCCTCTGGTCCGTTTCTTTCGTTTCTCTGGTCCGTTTCTTTTGTTCCTCTGGTCTGTTTCTTTCGTTTCTCTGGTCCGTTTCTTTCGTTCCTGTGTTCCGTTTCTTTCGTTTCTCTGGTCCGTTTCTTTCGTTTCTCTGTTCCGTTTCTTTCGTTCCTGTGTTCCGTTTCTTTCGTTCCTCTGGTCCGTTTCTTTCGTTCCTATGTTCCGTTTATTTCGAAACATTTGACAACACACCACATGGCTCATTCTAGCTGCTTTTCCTGCGGTGAACGGTACGCGCTCGCCCTGCCAAACGGTAAATTTTACCGTAGGTATATGGGTCCTCTCTCTCTCTCTCTCTCTCTCTCTCTCTCTCTCTCTCTCTCTCTCTCTCTCTCTCAGTCCCCTGGAACGGAACAAAAGCGCTGCTCAAGTCGTGTTTAACCCTAGGGTGTGGCTAAACCCAGGACCTTCCGAGTAAGAAGGGCGTATATGTACTCTGGGGAAGGCGAGGGAAAGATCTAAGCGAAGGAAGGATGAGGGTGAGAAAGAGTTAGGTAAGAATGCAAGGCTAAAAGAACATGGAATGAGGCGTTCCATTTTTTTTTTTTAATCCCACGAAATGGGTTTCATTCCCGGAGAACAGTGTTGCCAACGCCGTCACTTTCCTTGGTAGCGCTGGAATGGGTTTAGGAACAGTGTTGCCAACGCCGTCACTTTCCTTGGTAGTGCTGGAATGGGTTTAGGAACAGTGTTGCCAACGCCGTCACTTTCCTTGGTAGTGCTGGAATGGGTTTAGGAACAGTGTTGCCAACGCCGTCACTTTCCTTGGTAGTGCTGGAATGGGTTGAAGGCTTATGACGTCACACGCGGAGAACAGGGGGGGTGGGGTGGTCGTGTTGTATTGTTGTTGTCTCCTGGTTATTGTGATGCGGAATGGTGTTATAGAAATTATATAATAGATTGAATTAAGGGTTGGATGTGTCGTGGGGTTATGTGGAAAGGGTGGGGGGGGGGGGGGGGAGGTTAATTAGGTTAGGTTCTTTGTATACGTTTTGATGAGTTGGACAATTTTTCTCGCCATTTTTATTACTTGACTTAATCTTGACCCGTTTGCCTCAAACGTACTCGAAAAACCAGCTTCCATTAATACTATCACCAACCACTACTACCAAACCATCCATATTGGTACTTCATCTATGACCTACTATAGGTAATACGACCGTTAGCACAGCACAAGCCGCCGCAACCAATCAGCGCCCAAGAAATGGTGTGACGTAAAGAATTTTTTTTTTTTCGTTACCCAGAGCGGCAACTGGTAGTGTCCGCCGCGTCACGTCTTGCACTAACTTGGGCGTGGGAGTTTCCCGTCTGGGTAGCGCTTGGGCTGGTATGCGCGCGCACCTGCTTCCTCGTTGCCATATTTCTCTATCTAACTTGCCATAAACATGGATAAATTTGAGGGTATTATATTATCATTATTATTATAACATTATTATTATTATTATTATTGATTTTATTATCATTATCATTATTATTATTATTATTATTATCATTATTATTATTATTATTGATTTTATTATTATTATTATTATTATTATTATTATTGTTATTATTATTATTATTATTATTATTATTATTATTATTATTATTATTTCTGGATTTTTATTGGTATAATTATGATTATATGATGTTGATAATGTTTGGAATCATTGATTTAATGTTAAAGTAATTTCAGACACGCTTGTTTCTAACACTGAAATAAAGTGATGAGGGATAACCTGTTTAGTGTTGACTAGTCACGTTCATTCAGGGTCACGACACTGGGAGGTCACGACACTCACTATGACCTGATATCTCTCTCTTACGTCATCGAGACCAGAGCTGACCTCGTGGTGATTTGTCTTTCCCTCTCTCTCAGGTGACCTTGCTCCTGGCCGGGGTCACTTGGGCTCAGAGGTCACGTGGTCAACCCCGGCTGAGCGATGTGAGGGACGACGCTCCTGCAGGAGGCGACGACGGCGACCACGCCTACATAATGGCGGCGTCGTCGTCCAGGAACCAACCCACAGTAAGGAGACGACACTCACGACTCGTTGAGGCCGATGACCTGGTTTCGACCCGGTCTAACGAGTCGCGACGACCGCCACGCCTCAAGACGAGGCGCAGACGACCGCTGGACCCGGAGCGACGTCGGCAGATAAGGTTAAGGAGACAGAGGTTAGGTCTCCAGGTCAGGAAGAGGCTAAGGGGGCAACCTCGAACCCCACCAGACCAGGTCAGTGTGTGTGTGTGTGTGTGTGTGTCTTACCTAAATACACCCACTCTCCATTTTTTGTTATTTGTATCCTACTTGCCTTCAACGTATCATAGTAGAAATGATAGTATTAATACCTTCAATAAAAGTTGTTTGTATGTGTTTGTTGTTGTTAAACAATGGCTACTTTATTTATGTTGACGGAAATGGTTTTCGTCCCATTTTCTATTTAGGTACCGCTTTATTATTACATGGTTTGTGTTTTCTATTTCTCTCCTTGCGTGAAAGGAGGCAGCACTTCCCATTTTCTTCTCAACCGGTACGTTTTCTTTGTAGGTGGAGAAGACTCCACCAGCTGATGAGACCAGTCCTGCCCCCGTCACATCCACCAGTACCTCCACATCTCTCTCATCCACCAGCATGTCCTCTTCCACAAGTTCCACCACGAGGGGTCGTTTTCCCTCGTTCCGAGCCGCTTCGAAGCTTCGAACGAGCGCCAAGAAGTTCCAAGCCGGCTGGGGCCTGAAGCTCAGTGCTGAGAGAGATGCTTCGAACACCGAAGACGAATCGGAGGTGTTCGAACCCGTTGCTCCGGACGCCAGGGGTTTGACGGCTCGAAGACCCGGCATTACCAAAGTCCTGAAACAGCCCCTGCCACACAGGCTGACGCCCACGCCCGTGCCCCCGCCCACGACAACGCCCACGCGAGACAGGAGGTTACGTTATCGACCGTCACTCCTCACCAAAAAGCCGAGGTCGAAGCCAAAGCCAACCACTCCCTCCCCGTTCACAACGGTTCGAACCCCTGAACCGATTGCCACCGAACGCGACCCGGTCGTTTACGAACCTGAACCGGACCTGTACGAACCCGTGGCTCCAGAACCGCCCACCACAGACTTGTACGAACCGGAACCGTATTATTTCGAGACAGAACCGACCATTTACGACGGGGAGAGAAGGCTTTGGAACACCCCCGTCCCCAGGAAGGTCAACCTTGACCCTTTGACCTCCACGACGCCCAGGACGACGTACGAACCGACCTATGCGCCTCGGGATCCGGTTAGCGATCCCCTCGACCCGGTATCCGGCCCTCAGGAACCGGATTTCGCCTCGACACCATTATATAGCAAAGATACGCTGTATGACCAGCATTCACGAAATGCTCCGGGGTTACAATATGCTCCGGTTCCCCAGCACGCCACACTGTATGCTCCAGATCCGGTGTATGACGACGCTGTCTATGACGACAATGAAGATTATTATGAAGACGGGCCAGGGGTAAGTAACTGTCAGTCCTCACTTAGAATTTTAAGTATTATTATACTCTTTAAGAAAACTTCTATTATATCCTGAAGGTTAAGTTATTGATATTGTAGAATGTTAGTTTTTAAGAAGGCTGGAATTCAAATGTTTTATGAGGGGTTTCGGACGCTTTCCGCCAGACGTCGAGAACATTCTCTGGGATGTTGACAAAATTCGTTATTCATATTTTCTCTTATTTTCCTCCTACTGTTCTTCAACCAGATGGCAAACTGGTAGATAATTGTGTAATAACTTCTGTTATGATTAACTAATGTTCTTTGCGTTGAACGCTACGCGCCAGCCATTCTCCTTGCTTCTCATTTTCGGAGTACATTTCTTAATACAATTGTGGAAAAAAAATTAAATTCTCCAAGTGGATAGTGATAAGTTCAATACACATTCAGAAACTCAATGACTCATGAAATTTTTAGAAATATCAAACATTTAATCACATTTATTTTGTTTGACAATACCGAAAGATATTGAGAAATGCAAATTCCGCCATTAGACTCCTATCAGAAATCCTTATGAAGCTTTATGAAAATGGTATATATACAATGGAACATTTTCAGAAATATTGACACAGAACCTTTTAGAATTAGTAAGGGAAAATATCCAAATATTTCATTCAAACATCTCACGGGAAAATAAAAAATTTGATTAGGATAACTATATAAGTATGACCATGGTCGTTTATTTAAATTTCTTAATATCTTTAACCCTATGACCTGACCCTCAAATTCTAGAATAATGGCCAGACCATCGTATCTAAGGGTCGTACCGTCGTGCTCAGTGGATATATGTACGACCTGAGAAGATTATCATCTATGAATCAAATATTCTAACTAAAAGATCTAATTCTATCTGACTTTGTGGCTCTGTGAAGTCTTGCTGTCGCTTATTTACAAAAATAATCACAAACTGTAAACCAAGACCCCGTTATCCCTTGTAATAGGATAGTGTTTACCTAATTATGAAAATAATCATAAAATGAATCAGGAAATTATATATATATATATATATATATATATATATATATATATATATATATATATATATATTTTTTTTTTTTTTTTTTCAAACTATTCGCCATTTCCCGCATTAGCGAGGTAGCGTTAAGAACAGAGGACTGGGCCTTTTTTGGAATATCCTCACCTGGCCCCCTCTGTTCCTTCTTTTGGAAAAAAAAAAAAAAAGAGAGGGGAGGATTTCCAGCCCCCCACTCCCTCCCCTTTTAGTCGCCTTCTATTTGCATGGTTTTCAAATATTATGACCAATTTTCGAAGCATTCGTCAACAATTTTATGGCTTGCAATGAAAAAAAATATATATGAAATTAGCATACTAGGTTAAACCAGTTGCATCGTATTCATGACTTCACTACAGACATGGCCGTTAGTGGAGAGTGTCCGGTTAACACAGTCGTTGGCCGGGTACTGGTGTCCGGTTACCGAAGTGATGTCAGAAATACACTGTTTATGCCTAACAATTAACGGCCATTAGACGACTCTGTGACCCTATTTTTTTTTTATTAGATTATTGAAAAGACATATTTTGAATTAGGCTTTGATAGATAGGATTAGACTTGGAGAAAGCAATAGACTAGTATAACAAAAGGTATGGTTTGTCTTCTAAAAAGAGGGTTAGGTTATTGCGTTATAAGTAGTTTGATAGTTAGATCCTATTAATGGTTGTTTTGATAATTTGGTTATATCCTATGAGTGGTTATTCGTCCATGTATCAAGGCCAGTAATGGTAGATGGGTATATTATGGAGTCTAATTGTGGTGTCCGTTAAATTGTGTGTACATGGCAGGTGGATGGCCATTTAGGCTAGGCTGTGGTGACTGGCCATTTAGGCTAGGCTGTGGTGACTGGCCATTGGGCTAGGCTGTGGTGACTGGCCATTTAGGCTAGGCTGCGGTGACTGGCCATTTAGGCTAGGCTGCGGTGACTGGCCATTTAGGCTAGGCTGTGGTGACTGGCCATTTAGGCTAGGCTGTGGTGACTGGCCATTTAGGCTAGGCTGTGGTGACTGGCCATTTAGGCTAGGCTGTGGTGACTGGCCATTATTATAGGCCAAGGTGGTTAACCGATGTTCAGGTGGGTCAACCACTTACATAATTATCTTTAGTTTACATTTAGTTAATATAAATACTTATTGAAAACCTTTAGTTAAATGTATATGATTATTAAAAACAGCTAAATAGGTTTATTCTAAGGGCCTGTACGATTTCTGGCTTCATAACCAAGTTAATTGTTCAAAGCCATTAGAATAATGTGATAAATAATGTGTTAAGAATTGCGACTGAAAATTGACAATTTTACAGGACGAAAATAACCCATAAATATGACATCTGTTTTTGTTATCACGTGAAGAAAATTTATTTATATTTTCTATATGGGTAAATTTCTTTCTGGCTCTGTCAATATTCATAATAAATTCAGATTTTATAGTTCTCATTTATCATGAACTTTTGACCATTTATTATTATTATTATTATTATTGTTATTATTATTATTATTATTATTATTACCTTTTAAGGAAGTGCCAAATTAGTAGTAAGTTAAATTTTCAAGGAAATTATATTATATTTTTCTGTAAATGTGATCTTATAAAATTTGCCTTGATAGCCAACCCGGGTTCGAATCCTGGGAATGGCAGTTGGCCCACATTCATCCTAGGTGTTCATCCTCCCCTTGACAGTAAATGCAAGGTTGGGACATGGTAACATATACGGAATTGATAATCACACATGCCCATATACACACACAGTTATATAAATTATTATAGCAGGAAAACACGAAAAAAATAATAATTTCCAGACATTTATGTATTTCAAATAACCTCTGTCGAAAAATTGACATAAAAATAATTTAAATTTCTCTTACAACACTAAATTCCTTCTCTACTTACTGCTGTTCTAAGTTATTTTCTTTACGTAGATCATTTACAAAAGTAGGTCATTTACACTTCCTGTTTCCGGAAGGTTTTGAACAGTATTTAAAAATGTCAAATTTTTGTGCTATTTTTAAAAGTTACTTTCGCTCTGTACGTGAATGTCTGGAGACACTGTGGATTGGGTGGTTCAGCCACGTACTCAGTTAACTGCCATTATCAGTGTCACTGTTTGTCACTGCTGGATGATAATGATGCTCCTCGTTCACTTAAATCGCCTGCACCAACTCCCGTTTTCTTTTCCCTAACCACACGGGTAATTAACATGCGACGGCTTAGGATCGTTGTTATTTTGCCGACACATCTTGCTTAACTTCCTCGTTAGGTTAAACTAGGCTTTTTAATGACCATTCGTTTCATATTTATGCTTGACATGTTTATTAAAATGATGGCGATACGTTTTCTTTGAAAGAATGTGGGAAATTTGATATTTTAAGGCGTAAAAATACTTGTGTAAATGTGTATATTTTTTGTAGTTAAAGAACAGGCAATTGGAGTCGATATAGCCTATATTTTAACTTCATGTGTCGGAAAACAATGTTTTATTCATCATAAACATTTATATATATATATATATATATATATATATATATATATATATATATATATATATATATATATATATATATAGTGTTACTGTGAGTAATTTTACTTAACTATTGGATGAAGTTTTAAGATGGTGATTCATGTTTTAAGCAACATAATACTGCCCTCATGGCCAGCTAGGCTATTAAGTAGAAAACGTTATGCTAGAATGAAACAGAAAACGTAAAAGGTTTTTCGACAGAGGGGAAACTGCAGACTATTCAATGATTAAGGGTATATTTCACGTTGATGACAGGGGTCAAAAGTTGAATGACCTCTTGATGGAAGTCCTTGTCTTGTCTAACAGTGAACTAAACAGTGCCTTTGCCTTGCAGTGATTGCACATGCAACAATGACGTCGACATTGCGTAATATTTGCTTTCAGCTACGCATCGGTACGCAACAAGCCAAGTGGTTACTTTACTTTTAAGCGGTAGTTCTGTGTCATGGATGGTAATTACACGAGTGAGGGTGGGTGGTATGAGGTCAAGGGTCGTTCAGGGGTCATCAGTGCACGTGACCAGCTGCTCAAGACCCACCCGGAAACTGAACGCGAAGAAATGGGTTGAACGCTTGGGTTAGGCTAGGCTGAACGTACGGGTTGACGCCATGGTACATAGACCATCCCAAAATGTTTCCTTATCTTTATCTTTTAAGAAACCACGTAGATATATTGGCTTATCTTTATCTTTTAAGAAACCACGTAGATATATTGGCTTATCTTTATCTTTTAAGAAACCACGTAGATATATTGCCTTATCTTTATCTTTTAAGAAACCACGTAGATATATTGGCTTATCTTTATCTTTTAAGAAACCACGTAGATATATTGCCTTATCTTTATCTTTTAAGAAACCACGTAGATATATTGCCTTATCTTTATCTTTTAAGAACCCACAAAGGTATATTTCCTTATCTTATCTTTATCTTTTGATAACCCCCAGCTAATTATGAGCATTATAACTAAACGGAATATATGGTAATTTACAACTTGGTAGTTTATTGATAAGCAGTAAATAATTTCATTTTGTATCATGTATGCAATTTGATAATAAAGATATCTTATCTTACCTTATCTTATCTTTAAAGATATCTTATCTTACCTTATCTTTAAAGACATCTTATCCTACCTTATCTTTAAAGACATCTTATCCTACCTTATCTTTAAAGACATCTTATCCTACCTTATCTTTAAAGACATCTTATCTCACCTTATCTTTAAAGATATCTTACCTTATCTTTACAGACATCTTATCTTGTCTTTAGAGACATCTTATCTTTAAAGACATCTTACCTTATCTTTAAAGACATCTTATCTTTAGGGACATCTTATGTTATCTTTGAAGACATCTTATCTTACCTTATCTTTAAAGACATCTTATGTTATCTTTAAAGACATCTTATCTGAAAGTGATTGAACTGTTGTATGTATTAGATAAGGTAATATATCAAGCTTTATATTACTGTATTTATGATTATTTAAGTTTTAAGTTTAATGAGGAATATAGATACAGATGATTGGAGAATCATTACCTCATTAGAGCGAAATGATTAGGTGATTGGTTACGTTCAATGAAGAATTAGAAATAGAAGTCGCCAATGATAGAAACCAAAACTAAACTTCAAAGACACTTTTGAAATTTTGAATGACTTTGAGAATTTGACTTTGAGGGAAATGTTGACATACGAGTTTTAAAAGCCTTATTACGAGATGATTAGACGAAGTAATTCCTAATTAGAGATTAGAAGACTAGCCTAACTATGATTGGTCAATTAGGGTTAAAGGATTGGATGATTATTTTTGCAGTATAGAGATCGAACTTGTGATTGGTCGAGGCAGTGACCATAGAAGGACTTTAGAGTGTTACGTCAGTGGAGGCTGCTGATTGTGACAGCAGTCACCGTAACGTGTGTCGTAACACAGTGAGGTGTGTGACGCAAGGCAGATGTGTTCAAGTGTTGGCTAGGCTTGCCTTACCAACCACATACTCTGCTGGTGTTGTATTTTGTGTTGTATTTCAGGATTAATGATTGTATTTTGATTTATTATTGTATTTTTTTTAATGTCAATATTCCCTGTTGTATTATTTTCTTGGCCTGACGCCATTTCTATGTCGTGTTTCTTCAAGTATTTTTATATAACTTTCTTTGAATGTCTCTCTCTCTCTCTCTCTCTCTCTCTCTCTCTCTCTCTCTCTCTCTCTCTCTCTCTCTCTCTCTCTATATATATATATATATATATATATATATATATATTAATTCTACTAGTCTCTCTCTCTCTCTCTCTCTCTCTCTCTCTCTCTCTCTCTCTCTCTCTCTCTCTCTCTATATATATATATATATATATATATATATATATATATATATATATATATATATATATTAATTCTACTAGTCTCTCTCTCTCTCTCTCTCTCTCTCTCTCTCTCTCTATATATATATATATATATATATATATATATATATATATATATATATATATATATATATATATATATTAATTCTACTAGTCTCTCTCTCTCTCTCTCTCTCTCTCTCTCTCTCTCTCTCTCTCTCTCTCTCTCTCATATACACTAATTCTACCAGCCTCTCTCTCTCTTATATACATTGCCTCTCCTCCTGGTCGACAGATCTTCGACCAGTACAAGTATGGCTACAACGTTGAGGCGAAGGATACAGGAAACTACCATGCTCGTTACGAGGCCAGAGATGGTCGAACTGTTAGCGGATCCTACAAGGTAAGGAATATATATATATATATATATATATATATATATATATATATATATATATATATATATATATATATATATATATATATTCCTATTGCTACCATTTTCATGTGTGGCGTGGTGGCGACGGGAATGAATGAGGGCAGACCGTATGAATTATGTACATGTGTATATATGTATATGTCTGTGTGTGTATATATGTATACGTTGAGATGTATAGGTATGTATATGTGCTGTGTGTGGACGTGTATGTATATACATGTGTATATGGGTGGGTTGGGCCATTCTTTCGTCTGTTTCCTTGCGCTACCTCGCTAACGCGGGAAACAGCGACAAAGTATAATAAATCAATATATAAATACATTCTTTCCAGTGTATATAATTTGTGGAAGCTTGAGAGGGGGGGGGGGCTGGAAACCCTCCCGTTTTATTTTAATTTTCCCATAGAAAGAACAGAGGAGGGATCCAAGTGAGGATTTATTATTCCTCTATTGCTTAGCCATGTGTTGTTGACGCTACCTGGCTCACGCGGGAAAGAATGAATGTGTATGAAAGATAATTTATGTATCATTCATAATGACTTCATAGATTTGTTTATATTTGATGTATCCTTTGTTAGTGCTGTAGTTTGCATGTAGTAGTTTGTATGTAACAGCTTAACTGCTTGTTAGTGACGTAGGTTTGACCTGTGCTGCAGGTGGCGCTGCCAGACGGTCGTGTACAGGTCGTGACCTACGTGGCAGATGACCAGGGGTTCAGAGCTGACGTGACCTATGAAGGAGAAGAGGTCACCCCGCCCACGCTCCGCTCCCCAGCTCCCCAGGAGCCGCAGGCTAGGTTCCCAGCTCCCCAGGAGCCGCAGGCTAGGTTCCCAACTCCCCAGGAGACACATGCTAGGTTCCCAGCTCCCCAGGAGACACATGCTAGGTTCCCAGCTCCCCAGAAGACACATGCTAGGTTCCCAGCTCCCCAGGAGCCGCAGGCTAGGTTCCCAGCTCCCCAGGAGCCGCAGGCTAGGTTCCCAGCTCCCCAGGAGACACATTCTAGGTTCCCAGCTCCCCAGGAGACACATGCTAGGTTCCCAGCTCCCCAGGAGACACATGCTAGGTTCCCAGCTCCCCAGGAGCCGCGCCCGACCACCTCCCGGCCTGCCAGGGTGCATCCCCTGCCAGCACCCCAGACCTCGCGCCCCAGCCAGCGCCCCAGCCCCAGCGGACGCCCCAGGTTGGGCAAACGCCCCAGCCCCGCCACCCCCAGCCCCCCGTCGCCCCCCCAGAATCTCCACTTTGAGGACCACGTGGCCACCGTGTCGCCCAACCCTTTCAGACTGGTCGTCGACCAGGCGCGCGCCTCTACCCTCTCCCCTCCCCCTTACACCACCACCACCACGCCTACCACCACCACGCCTACCACGCCCAGGACGAACGCCCACGTCACGGACAACGGCTTCGCCAAGAGGGTCACGCCCACGAAGCGCCCATCTGACTCTACGCCCACCACCACCAACGCCCACACCATCATTCCCCCACACTCCACGCCGCCCACCACGCCCACCACCACCACCACGCCCACGCCCGTCTACCAGTACAGATCCGCGGCGCGCCCCGGGTCGAAGACAGTGCTCTACAACCTCGAGGAAGACACTAAGGTTTATATTCCTACGTTGGGTGGGTCGCACGCCGTCCCTATCTTAGTGCCTTACCCCCCAGGGGCGCCCCAGCACGACCCACTCCCCCAGCACGACCCACTCCCCCAGCACGACCCACTCCCCCAGCACGACCCACTCCCCCAGCACGACCCCCTCCCCCAGCACGACCCCCTCCCCCAGCACGACCCCCTCCCCCAGCACGACCCACTCCCCCAGCACGACCCCCTCCCCCACCACGACCCACTCCCCCAGCACGACCCCCTCCCCCAGCACGACCCCCTCCCCCAGCACGACCCACTCCCCCAGCACGACCCACTCCCCCAGCACGACCCACTCCCCCTCCCCCACCACAACGTCGTCTCCTCCCCCGTTAGAACGTACTACCTGAGCCAGGGGCAGAGGGAGGCGCCCCCCAGGGAGGTGGGAAGCGTGGAGATCGTCAAGGGCGACGCCCTTCGTCCACGACTGAGCCTGAAGATTCCAGAACCACACGAGACAGATATCTACCCGTCACCTCCACGACGCTACCGTCTACTTTGATCCCCCCCCCCCCGAGATGGACGGACGGGAGCCGTGTTGTTACTGTCTATCCGACGTACGGATGGGCCGGCGTTACTGTCTATCCGACGGACGGATGGGAGCCGTGTTATTACTGTCTATCCGACGGGTGGATGGATACGGGAGCCGTGTTATTACTGTCTATCCGACGGGTGGATGGGAGCCGTGGTATTACTGTCTATCCGACGGGTGGATGGATACGGGAGCCGTGTTGTTACTGTCTATCCGACGGATGGATGGGAGCCGTGTTATTACTGTCTATCCGACGGACGGATGGGAGCCGTGTTATTACTGTCTATCCGACGGGTGGATGGGAGCCGTGGTATTACTGTCTATCCGACGGGTGGATGGATACGGGAGCCGTGTTGTTACTGTCTATCCGACGGGTGGATGGATACGGGAGCCGTGTTGTTACTGTCTATCCGACGGACGGATGGATACGGGAGCTGTGTTATTACTGTCTATCCGACGGACGGGAACCATGTCATTACTGTCTACCATACGGACAGGCGGGATACGTGACCCGTGTCATAACTGTCTACCGTTTGGACGGAGAGGCAGCTTAGCCCCGTCTCCTGTCATCTACAGTGACCCAGACAGGAGGAAAGGGACAGAATTAGCCCCGTCGCTTTACCGTCTCTTCTGACCCATGTTGACAGAGTAAGTAGCCCCCCGTCACCCGTCTAGACACGTAACCCCCCATCACCCATCTAGACACGTAACCCCCCGTCACCCGTCTAGACTCGCAGCCCCCCGTCACCCGTCTAGACTCGCAGCCCCCCGTCACCCGTCTAGACTCGCAGCCCCCCCCCGTCACCCGTCTAGACACGTAACCCCCCGTCACCCGTCTAGACTCGCAGCCCCCCCCCGTCACCCGTCTAGACACGTAACCCCCCGTCACCCGTCTAGACACGTAACCCCCCGTCACCCGTCTACTACCCCCCTCCCTCTCCCCCCTCCCCCGGGCGATAGACAGACCCTTACGAAAGGAAGCCCGGGTCTGTAGACGGCATGACTGTCACACATCAGTCACGCGTGACAGAAACACAGAGGAAAAGTCAGTGAGGGTTGCCACCTGTCATGATTGAGAACGGGGCATGAAAGTGTCATGTTCGAGGCGGAGGGGGAGGGGGGGAAATGAGTTACATATCAACAGGTCATTCCACCCTTAACTACTGTATTGGTCATTTCACCCTTAACTACTGTATTGGTCATTTCACCCTTAACTACTGTACTGGTCATTTCAACCTTAACTACTGTAGTGTGGACAGATCTGGATGCAAGACAGTGCTATGACCTCGTCCCTTTAAGGCTGTTTCTCATGAGGTGAGACATGAGATCATGTCACAGTCTTCACTGTTAAGGTCTAGTGAACAAATGGGTCGATAGTTCATAATTGTGTTCACGACACAGGGGACTGTTATATAGTAGGATCCCATCCTACATACATGCTTATATTTAGGATTCGATCCTATATATATTTAGGATTTGATCCTATATATATATTTAGGATTTGATCCTATATATATATATATATATATATATATATATATATATTTAGGATTCGATCCTTTATGTATTTAGGATTCGATCCTTTATGTATTTAGGATTCGATCTTTTATGATTTAGGATTCGATCCTATATACTTAGGATCCAATTCTATATATTTAGGATCCAGTCCTATATATTTAGTATCTGATCCTATATGTATTAGGTTATCCCATGTATTCAGGATTCCATCTTATATGTTGAGGATCCATCCTATGTGTTTAGGATCTAATCCTATATATTTAGGATCCACCCTGTATGCTTAGGATCCAATCCTATATATTTGTTTAGGACCCAATCCTATATATCTAGGATTCACCCTATATGTTTAGGATCTAATCCATTATATTTGTTTAGGATCCAAGCCTATATATTTGTTTAGGATCCAATCCTATATATTTAGGATCCATCCTATATGTTTAGGATCCAATCCTATATATTTGTTTAGGATCCAAGCCTATATATTTGTTTAGGATCCAATCCTATATATTTAAGATCCACCCTATATGTTTAGGATCCAATCCTATATATTTAGGCTCCCATCCTATATATTTAGGATTCCATTCTGCATGATCAGGATCCAGTCCTATATATTGATATATACAGTTTTGTTTTTCCTGTCATAACACTAGGTACAGGTTCGCAAGGTGCAGAGTTGTATAACCATTTAAGTACGACTTTACGACGCTACAGCACGACTGCACGACCCTTGAGCACGGCTATACGACCCTTGGCCACAATTGTACGACCATTGGATTGAATGACCTGGCCTTTTAAACGGCCGGGTTATCACAGCCAATGGTCGTACTTAAAGATGTTACCAACACGTTCAACAAGGGTCGTACCGTCGTGGTCAAGGGTCGTACCGTCGTGGTCAAGGGTCGTACCGTCGTGGTCAAGGGTCGTACCGTCGTGGTCATGGGTCGTACCGTCGTGGTCATGGGTCGTACCGTCGTGGTCAAGGGTCGTACCGTCGTATTCAAGGGTCGTACCGTCGTGGTCGAGGGTCGTACCGTCGTGGTCAAGGGTCGCACCGTCATGCCCAAGGATCGTACCGTCGTGGTCAAGGGTCGTACCGTCGTGGTCAAGGGTCGTACCGTCGTGAAACATCTGTGGTAATATATCATGCTCACACCGTGAGGTTTACCAACACACAATCTCCCATTTCGTTGTAAATACAACCTTAGCCCGTTTTTTATAGTTTCTAGTAGACACTATGCCATAGATATAGTTTTAAGTACGTGCTATATAAACCTGTGGCATATAGATATCGAGAGCCTTTTTATAGATAAAGTCTGATCTTTGATTATCGCCAGCCCTTCACAGGAAGGATTAGACCTTTATTTATCGCCAGTTTATTGTCTTTAGGGATTTGACCTTTAATTATCGCCAGTTTATAGTATTTAGGGATTAGACCTTTAATTATCGCTTTCGATATTAAGGGAGTGGCCTTTAATTACCCCCAGCCTTTAATATTAAGGGGCTGACTTTTTAATTATCGCTTTCGATATTAAGGGATTGGCCTTTAATTACCCCCAGCCTTTAATATTAAGGGATTGACCTTTTAATTAACCCCAGCCTTCGATATTAAGGGACTGACCTTAAATTATCCCCAGCCTTTAATATTAAGGGACTGACCTTAGATTATTCCCTAGCCTTTAATATTAAGGGACTGACCTTAAATAAGGTCAATAACACTTGACTGGCGATGTATAAAGGTCTTGTCATTTTATAGTAATGTAAGCATTACTGAGTAGGTATATATGTAGTCTATATTATAGTGATTGCTATATGTAAGATAATTGAGCCGCTTGTGTACAAACTGATCTAGTTATTAGTATATATATATACACATGGAGGTTTGTAGACAATTTATATATATGCAGAACGCGACAGGTTTAGCCCTTCGCTATTTTTATATTAAAAGAAATATATTCTTGGATTTTTATTTTCCCCCATGTTAATGTCTATTGTTTTGTTTATAATAATGTCATTGTTGGTTCTATATTACAGAGGGGTACTGAATTTAATGCAATTATAGATTAGTTGGGTAATTAATAAATAATGGGTACTGAATTTAATGCAATTATAGATTAGTTGGGTAATTAATAAATAATGGGTACTGAATTTAATACAATTATAGATTAGATGGGTTATTGATAAATAATGGGTACTGAATTTAATACAATTATAGATTAGATGGGTAATTAATAAATAATGGGTACTGAATTTAATACAATTATAGATTAGATGGGTAATTAATAAGTAATCAATGTAATTCGACTGTAAAATTATGGCAACGTTCGGAATACTGTATTAATATTTAACTTTTAGAACATATATTTGCATCTTTAAAATATTTAAATAAAGTCAGCCAAAGATAATATTTCAGTGAATAAATATGACCATTGAAAAAAGGGAAGGGTACAATGAATGGTTAGAGCTGGTTGCCTCGTTTGGCCAGCCAATCCTCGCTCCCGCAACCTTGATAAAGGAAAGTCACCCCCAGAGAGAGATCTCTGGGGGAGAGGGAGATCTCTGGGGGTGCTCCTTCCCCCATTACCCGCACACAGAGTCGTGCCGCACGCGATACGCACCTTGGCTCGAGAGAGAATATCTCTCTTAAGGTTGAAAACCCTCGGTATCACTGAGCGATTTTAAACTTTAAGCGGATGTTTGGTATGTCGCTAATGTTCATCTTGCCGCCACACCCCGATTATCACACGCAGTGCGTCCTTCATACATTCTCTGTCAGGTAGAACAATGCAATAAATATACATCTATGTACAATAAATAAAGTCAAGATTGACGAAGTATATTTTGCAAATGTGTGGGAAAACTTGATAAATAATGGCTTTTTATTGAGGTCAAGATCAAGTCCGCGCATCTGGTTGGGGTCAACGCTCAGACATTTAAACTTCAATAAGAATTATTTCCTTGTCACACTTTAGATATTACTCATGATTCAAATATAGAAATGTATATAGACAAAATTGAGGACAGGTGAATAATATGAGTTTTTAATC
Organism: Panulirus ornatus; assembly: GCF_036320965.1. Lineage (NCBI taxonomy): Eukaryota > Metazoa > Arthropoda > Malacostraca > Decapoda > Palinuridae > Panulirus > Panulirus ornatus. Next base: position 41,039,876 of record NC_092228.1, read on the forward strand.
CGTTGTTCTTGTACCTAAAGTTGCATTTGCATTTTATTAATACTCATATTTAAAGCTATTGTGTGTATTGCATCGAAACCTCAGTTCCCTACTTATATCCAGGTCTCACAGACCTTTTTTTTGTGCCATTCACATTCCCACAACATAATTCATTTCCTGTCCAATATCATCTCTTATACACCCTCTCATTTCTTCAATTCCATCTAGTTATACCACACGCTTCTCTCACATAACTCAACTCCACAACCTGGATCATTGTAATCCGTGACTCACTCCATGTCCATGATTCGGCTGCTTGGCTCTCTCTCCCTTATCCCTTATCTCTCCTTCCATATCACCAAACTTAACCAAGACAGCTCACACATACTTCAATTATCTCACCTCTAATAGTCTTTCTTCTCCTATATTTATTAACAGTTTAGTACACTGTCCTCATTCTCTCTACAGGGCTTTGCAAAATCAAAAGCCTCTCTTTTGCACGCCTATCAGTAAGTACATTTTATAGTTTTTTTTTTAATTCGCCTTGAGCACCACATTGGAAATGGTTTTATACTTTATTTGCAACCTTCAGTCAAATACTATAAGTCACTGTGTAAGTGTTTTGCCACATAAATCTAAAAGTCATGCACAACCTATTTAACCACTTATACTTGTGCATTGCACATGGCGGCTAGAGAATGAATGTGAGCTGATGTGGCCTTTCATCATTTGTTCCTTGCGCTCCTTGCTAAAGCGGGAAACTGCGACCAGGTATAGAAATATGAGAGAGGGAGGAGAGCAGACTATGCTCTTCTCTAGCAGCGCAAATCGCTCGTGAGGAATATATAATTAAAAAAATCATGTTACTAGAAGCAGTGGCAGGTGAGGGTAATGGTAGAGCGAGGTGTATAAGGCAGGGGAATGTGATATCCTCATCTTTAAGAGGAAGGTTTAACCTCTCGTTATCAATTATCATATCAAGATAATTCAAGACATCAGCTGAAAAAATATAACAATATCAACCATTATCTTTTCCAAGCAGCAGTAACTAAAAATCCTTTTAACATTTTATCTTTCATCTAATTAGCTAAAGATAATGACTAGAAAATATATTTTGATCATAAATATCAATTAGAGCTTATGTACATTCAAATGATTTACAGAAATGATTGATATCTATGGAAATAAAGATGATTTAGAAGTTGATTAATGTCTGTATCCCCTGTAGTAAAGGTGTTAGGCTCGTGGTCCTCACATGTTGATGTTTACCTCTTGTCTTTCTGGTCTGGTTGGGTGTGGGTGCTTACTACCGCCTTCCCTGTTTATCTACTGCCTCTCAGCTAATCAGGTACACTCAAGAAGACCTTCAGAAGCTGTTAATTATATCTATAGACTTAAATTACTCCGCCATTTTAGTTGAAATTGAACTTGATGAGCTTTTTTTTTTTAATCTTTTTCGTGCGAATTATTTTTAGGCTCTAATGGTCACTAAGGCCACAACGTAGTTAGCCTGTTAAAGTCATTTAAGATTATATTCATGATGAAATAAGATTATATGGTACAACTAAAATGGTCTATTTCACTTTAATGTAGGCAAGATGATCAGGCAATAGATAATCGTAAGATAAAACGAGGAAGATAAAAGATAGATAAATATGTCTCGTAGTTTATGAGGTGTATAGAAGTAACTTATTTATTAGGAAGAAATGCAGACCACTGGATTTAAGCGGAAGTAATTTAGACTTGGGGAAAAAGCATGATTTTTAAGCATTTTATTATAGGGTAAGAAATATGATGGTGGAAGGTCAACGATGGTTAGGAATTATGAGGGTCATATTAATTGAAATATTTCCAGAAATCAAGACAAGTTATAAAACCTGTAAGTTTATTTTAAGCTCCACTTGAACATTAGCTTTAATATTGGCTACTTACATTTTACTCCTTTCTTCACTTCCGTACTTCTATTCTACCATATTCTGCGCATCTTAAACATGGACATGGATTATGTCATGGAGTTCATGAATCCAGGCAGTGGAAATTATGTATTTTAATGCTACAGATGTCTTGTGAATTCTTTTATTTGTGAAATTCCATCATTTACACGTTCTCCACTTAGCAGAGCAATAGATCTCTTGGTTCGGAAGGTAAACAGTGGGACCTGATGACTGTAGATATATTAGAGATTGATGTATTTTATTCATACTTTTGTGTTGTTGTGCAAAAGAAACAACTTCATGAAAACCAAAATTAAGCTAAATTAGCCTGATTTTACATGACATTCTTGAAACTTGATCATTTCAGATGCATTCGAATTCTGTTAACTTTAAGAAGCATATTATTGGATATGTTGTCGTAAGTAGAACTATGTTTCACCTTTAAAAAATGTTAGTGTTGGAATTTTTAGGTGTCAGCATCCTTTTCATATGTTTGTATTGTTATACACACTTTACCAACTCAATTAACAAAGGCGAACAATGCCTAACTTTCATCACACTGTTTGATGGAGATAAGTCCATTGATTTGATTTTTATATATTATGTTAAAATCATTGTTCCCCTTAAATAAAGAATTACCATTATCATTTTTTCGTTTGCTTTTTTTTTTTTTAGGATGGATTAATTTGTCCAAGATTTTTTGTAGTTAAGATTACAATGAAGTGTGATTTAGTGGAGAGTTGCTATTTCCTTATGTATTATGTTCATATAAGGAAATGGTAGATTACATATACTACGTTCCTTAACACAGTGTTTTTCCTGTACTGTGGCTAGAAATACCATGAAGTTGGGCAGGGCTATGAAGATGAGAGAGATGTGGTGTTAGATAACAGGAAACTATGAATTATACATAAAAATGAATGGGACCTAAGGAGACTACAGGCTCAGATATTGTGTTATAAGTGTTTCTTGTATAATACGTATGTATTTATGTTGCCTAATTTTTTCATCCATTTACTGTGGCCGTACAAAGAAGGGTCCGGAGAAAGACAGTGATTTGTTGCGTTCTCATCTGAAAGATTTTGAAAGCATTATTATCTCATAAATTTTTGTAAGTCTTATGAAAAATTTTGTTGTGGCTCATCTATTTTCTGATAAGAATTGTCTGCGTTGCATGCAGGAAAAATTATGTGGAATATTAATTTCATTGTCTTTCAGGAGAACAGTCAAAACATGTTCCAGTAATTGCTTACTTTTCTTGCACCACTTTATATTTGATTTAATTGACTTATTGAAGAAAAGTTATGTTTATTGAGAAGCATCCATATTTGTTACAGGAATTTAAAGAAAAAGGGAGTTTTCAGTAAAAGACAGCCAATATGAAGTCCAGGAGCTGATACAAATTCTAGGAGGGGATGTATGAGATTTCTTACTGTTTTGTAGACAGTTAACATAGTTTCATTTGTGTACTTTTTATAAGATCATTAAAAGTTTTAGATGTTTTTGGCCAAGTCCTGTTTATTGCCATTATCACATATAAAAGTCACCTCTGTGAACTCTTAGATTAATTTACGTACATCTTTGTCAAATATTTCTTAGGTTGGGTATGTGCAACCCCATATTTTTCCCTGGACTTCAAAGTGTACCATCCTTGTGTAAGGTTGATTTGAAATTATTGGATGGAACAGCTAAAGAAAAAAAAGGAAAGGAGGTTCTTAAAGAATATGTTTTTTGGAAAATTGCCCCCAAACCAATGTAACCAAGAAAAAGTTTACCCCTCTATTTACATTGTCTGTAGCAGTAACAGAAGCTATGATGGTAAATCTCCTTTTATCTCCCTGTAAACTTTGTCATGTTGTTAACCACATCCTCTGAGAACTGAGAGTAAATCCCCATTTATCTCCCTGCAAACTTTGTCTGGTGATACCCACATCCTCTGGTAACTATTAACTACATGAGTGATTGAAAAGGTTTCTTCTTAAATGTTTTGTTATATATTGGGACCAATTTTTTTTCAGGGAGATATATCCAATTATTTAATGATAGTGTGATGGAAAATGGGTTATGATATGTAGAATTTCACTGCATGGACAGCTCTTCAAGAACCCATCTCTTCCATATAGCGAGGAATGAGTGTGCCGGTATTGTGATTTTTGTTGGTTTTTCCATAAGTTTAACCTGCTGATTATTACTTTCTTGACCAACAGTTCTCAAATCTTGCCCTCCTTTCTGAAGAGCTTATTTTTGTTTCGATAAGTACAGTCTTAGAGATAACGGCATACTTTACATCACCACTTATCACCAGCTTTTGATTTTTATATGAACATGAATTTTTCTTAGATTATGTAAGAAAGAATATTTCTTGCTTATATATATTCTATATTATATATTTTGCTTTGTCGCTGTCTCCCGTGTTTGTGAGGTAGCGCAAGGAAACAGACGAAAGAAATGGCCCAACCCACCCCCATACACGTATATACATACACGTCCACACACGCAAATATACATACCTATAGATCTCAATGTACACATATATATACACACACAGACATATACATGTATACACATGTACATAATTCATACTGTCTGCCTTTATTTATTCCCATTGCTTATACTGTTATAATTTAGATGCCCTTGCTTGCCACCACATTAATCTGAGCATACTGAAAAGTTTGAGTAACTAGAAATTTAAGTGAAATAATGTAGCTTCAACTTTGCTTGGTTTTGTATCATGCCTTGTCTGTATCATATCAGATGATTGGATAGAGTTTTTCGTTAGGGTGTTTTTATCTTTCTCTACTTTTCCATTATTGAACACATCCATGGGAGTTCATGGTCCTTCACTGTTACTTAGTATAAAGATTATTATTTGAGCACAATACTCCATAGAGTAAATGAAAATGCTGAAAACATAACATTCCCATGATCTAGAAAAAAATCTGAACTTATTCTAAAAATAAAGCAGGAAGATGCATTTTGGACATTAGTTACTGAAGATTGCATTTATTCTTTAATAACAAGACAAGTTCATGCCTTCCTTAACACCTATTTACCTGTGGTTGATTATTTGGTCCCCTTGATGTACAAGACACCTTGCTGAGTGGCTGAAATATCATAGAAATTATATGAAAAGGAGAATTGATACTTCTGTTTTCATCAGGAGATTATTTTCACAGTGAAACATCAGTGAAAAGTCAGTTACTTAAGATATCGTTAAAATAGATGACAGGTTTGTTTATGAAAGTTAATTATCCTCTTTTCCGGACTCACAGATATTGATAAAGTGTTTTTAAGTTGTAGATGTAAAGTATTTCCAAAGTAAATTTTGATTCTGCTTAATGCTGACATATGAAATCAGTTAACCTTTCGGTTAGAATTTAATCATTTTCATTTTTACTTGTAAAAAAAGTTTCATATGAATATCTGATTTTTCATTCTAAGACAGCTGGTATCAGTTATAGAGAGGAGAGAAGGAGAAATGAAGCAAGAAAGAGGGAGGGAGAGACGTAGTACAAGGAGAAGGCAGGGTGGTAGGTAGGCAGGGAGGGAGGGTGGGAGGTCAGAGGAGCTAAATTTAGCAGCAAATTCTTGGCAGACTGATGCACTCCCAGTGGGCTAAACATTTTTCCCAGGCATGTCGACAGTCATATTGGGATTACCAGACGTCCTCAGTGGGAGGTTGTGTTTGTCGTGATTTTGAGGAGAATGGCTCTGTGGTACTAAGTGGTGTGTAGTGGGAATCAAGCTATAATGCACTTGATGGCTGAGAGTGTACTCTGATTTCTGGAAAGTGTTCTAAATTGATTCAGTTTTCCCCATAGAAAACTGTAATGCAAGCACTCTGAAATTGTGCTAGAGTCTTCCATGTGGTTTAAACACTGTAGTTACTCCAATTGTCAAAAATAAACTACAGCATATGACATTTTTTGTGACCCTATATCACTTGTGTCATTTGGGAACAGATATTATGTTTGAATCCTAGATGGAACGTGGAGTGTAAGGTTAACACTAACTTGGTTTGGATGTAATCTAGTTATATTTATGTCTTATTATGCATATAGGGTTGTTAGATATTATATGATGGTTAATACTAACATATATTCATTAGGTATGATTGAGTAATGAATAATTATTTCCAAAAAAGTCTATATAATGATTACTTTTGGAACATACTTAACATATCTTAAATGAATTTGATAGGAAATTGATTCTCATAATGGGGTGTCTTGACAGTAATAAAAAGTTTATTTTAGGATATGATTAGAATTAGTAACTGATATGCAGAAGGGTATGATAGGAAATTCTGCCTGGTATGACAGGAAATGCCAAGGTATGATAGGAATTGGGTGCTTTCCATTGCCTGCATATGAAAAGTGCTGATATATAATGCAGTCTAAGGAATTATAGAAATATTGTGTATCATTAAACTATCTATAAACTTATCGTAGGTAGGATTCTCTTGGAATGTTCTCCTTGTCTTAGCTCACTTTACTATTTATGCTTACCAGTGCTATTTAAAGTGTATATAACATGCTGTCATAATCACAAGAATTCCATGGGCAAGTATTGTGAGTAGTTTTCTCGCATTCATTGAAAAGTTTGGTGGGATTGATTGACAATGAGAGATGTGGAACATTGCCAGGGTCGGCCACCTCTTGGTGACCAGGTGCTGCTTTCACAGCCATTCATGCTCCCATTCTGCTGCTGCTTTACATCATCTGAAGATTTTAGTTGATCTGTTTCACATTGCATTTTGAAGCCTTTGTAGTTTGTGCTTGTATACTTGTGACATACACACTTTCTGCATTGTAGGTGATGTTATTTTTTGTTTGAGTGTTGTACAGTTTATACATGTACATTGTGCTGCCTCCACTAACTCTTTATAGGGAGAATATTTTGGCTTCAGTTTTAATTTTCATTTTTTTATATTGTGTAGTTTTTTAAGTTATTGTCATTTAGTGGATTGCATTTTTTGTCTCCTGCTGTGAACAAAGATGTATGTTGGGTTTTCTAGATACTATTATCCATTTGCTTGTGAAATTGATGTCTCACAGAAAATAAATTAACTGGGGGGTTCATATTATATTCCAGTTATTTGTTTTGTTGTATTTTCCATTTGTGAACAAATGACTATGTATTAAATTGAGTGTTGTTTTATTTTGTTTGGTCATGCTTCATCAAAAAATGAATATCTGTACTGATGAAAATTATGTGAATGATTGATAGCTGTTTATGATTAAAAGTGGACGTGTAATAACAGTGTAGTAATGCATTGTATTAAATAGGTTCAAGTACTTCTTGTACTTTACCTGTCTTGACTTATGAAGGGATTTTGAATTTGTGAAATAGAAGATGGGCTGAAGTACTGATCTGGGAACGAGATCTTTTTCTAGATTTGTAGCAATTTTGTGAGTTCTGTAAGGCTTTGTTGTGTTTTAAGATGAGTCTCAGCTGACTATAAGCTGATCAGTCTGATAATTGACTTGTATCAAAGATAAAGTTTTTTGCTTATTCTGAAATTTTGAAGTTAGTAATGGAAATCAGTTGTAAGTATTCTTATTACATTTCATTTTTAGTAAGGGCTTAGCATTAGGTTAAACTGCTGCATTGTTGCTGTAATACAGGTCAAAATTGGAAAAATCTGTAATACTCAGGGTCACGCAGTGTGCAAATTTTAGAATTTTATAGACTTCAGAAGAATATGCCCAAGACGAGTTTAAATACTATCTGAGGTATATGCAGCTGGTAAAAAAGCACTAGATATAGTTATATGTTGCAGTTCTTTTTATAATGTTATGACAGTTATAACAATTAGTATGTTGATTATCCTTTGTTCATTACCGCTAACCGAGATATGTAAGATAGTTGGAGAAAGAGGAACTGAACAAATGAATGTAAGCTTATTACGATGAGGGGAGCAGGGGATTTGTGGGTGAAATGGGGAGCTTTAGTTACAGTACTCTGCTCATACAATAACAACAAAGCCTTCTTTTCAGTAATAAAAACTGTAGCATCAAACTAACAAAATGACAGAAGTAAAGATTTCTAACCAGAACATTTAATGGGATAGAAATATGCTACATTGCATGAAAGTATTCTAATCAGTATGAAGTATTGATTTAAGTTTTATGATTCTTTAAATCACAATTTTGGTATTACCTTAGACTTTGGATTTTTTTATAATGATGATATCCTTATATGGAAAGCAAAAATGGGTATGTTTGAAGGAATAGTGGTACCAACAATGTTATATGGTTGCGAGGCATGGGCCATAGATAGAGTTGTGCAGAGGAGGGTGGATGTGTTGGAAATGAGATGTTTGAGGACAATATGTGGTGTGAGGTGGTTTGATCGAGTAAGTAATGAAAGGGTCAAAGAGATGTGTGGTAATAAAAAGAGTGTGGATGAGAGAGCAGGAGAGGGTGTATTGAAATGGTTTGGTCACATGGAGAGAATGAGTGAGGAAAGATTGACAAAGAGGATATATGTGTCAGAGGTGGAGGGAACGAGGAGAAGTGGGAGAGCAAATTGGAGGTGGAAGGATGGAGTGAGAAAGATTTTGAGCGATCGGGGCCTGAACCTGCAGGAAGGTGAAAGGCGTGCGAGGATTAGAGTGAATTGGAACGTTGTGGTATACTGGGGTCGACGTGTTGTCAGTGGATTGAACCAGGGCATGTGAAGTGTGTGGGGTAAACCATGGAAAGTTCTGTGGGGCCTGGATGTGGAAAGGGAGCTGTCGTTTCGGTGCATTATACATGACAGCTAGAAACTGAGTGTGAATGAGTGTGGCCTTTGTTGTCTTTTCCTAGCGCTACCTTGCGCACATGAGGGGGAAGGGAGTTGTCATTTCATGTGTGGCGACGGGAATGAATAAAGGCAGCAAGTATGAATTATGTACATGTGTATATATGTATATGTCTGTGTATGTATATATACATATATATGTATACGTCGAAATCTATAGGTATGTATATGTGTGTGTGTGTGGACGTGTATGTATATACATGTGTATGTGGGTGGGTTGGGCCATTCTTTCGTCTGTTTCCTTGCCCTATCTCGCTAACATGGGAGGCAGTGACAAAGTATAATAAATGATAAATAGATGAATATTGTATCATTGGGAGTGGGAGAATATTGTATCAGTGTATACCACTCATTATACAGGCTTCACATTTCCTCGTGTTTGACACTGGAGAAAAATACATGTTAGATTTAAGTTGCTTGCAGAGAAGGTGCAAAGAGTTGCGATTTAAGCAAATTATGATATAGTTAAAAGTTCTGTTTAGATACTTTTGCTTCAGTTTGTTTATTGAATAGATGTATTTCTTATTATAGTACTTTAAAGGAGGGCTTTTGTTATATGTGGAAAATATTTACTAAAGCTTGGGCCTCACACCTTTTCAGCCACAAGTTAACACCAAGACACATGTGTGCTTTGTTGCTGCTTTACAAATATAGGTTAGTAATGATAATCACAAGTGTAATCATTAAACTAGTAAAATAGATAAAGCTTTGTTAAATTTTGATGGTGTAACATTATTCATTGAAAGGGTAATCAATCTATTGTTTTTTTTGTATACAAACTGCAGTCCATATTCCGACAAGTCTCTGGCCTTTGTTTCTGCCTGCAATAAAGAAACTAATTTGACTTTGAAAAATCTAATTTCTGTAAGATTTTCAGTTTCTTCACCGTGATGACTGCATCTTGCTTCCTCTTTGTAATGCTAAATCCAGCACTATCATTCATACACTCTGTGGCTGCCATTATGAAGGCAGAATTCGTAAAAATTTTGCATCAATAACAAAAAAAAGCTCAGAGCTTTGTTCCTCTAAGTTCAAACAGTGAAACAATGGCATATGTTTCAGCAGTGCATGGCAAGCAAAGGTGCACTTGTAGCAACTTATGATCCAAGCTGGATTTTGGGAGTTTTCAATTCATAGAAGTTTAGATTTTCAAGTCTCAACCTGTATTTGCATGTGCAATGTTTTAAGGTATATTGGAGGGTAATCAGTCCTTTATTCTTTTATGTTCCCTGAGTAAAGTTTTTGAAGACAAGATATTTTTCCAATTGTGGGATAATGCAGTGATTATTTGAAATGTCTTAAAGTTGGAAGTGATAAAAAAGTTGTGAAAAAAGGAATCAGTTTGAAGATGGAGAATGAGAGGAATTGACCCTCCTAGTGACATACAGCCTAAAGTTAACAAATACCTTACATATCAAAACATTTTTAAGTGTTTAGTTTTGCTATTTTGTGATGTTTAAGATTTTCCATGGGAATTTTTTGTTGGTTGAAAATTCTGCAGATAATGCCTACTACCAGGTTATGCAGGTGATATATAATTGTGTACATGTAAAATGAACATAATCAAGACTTCATATGGTTTGCATAACAGTTCAAGAGATGTGGTTAAGGATGAGACTGTATTAATTGTCTGTCATGTACGGTGAGGTTGAATATGTGTCATTATGGTTCAGCTGTTTTGGAATTCTGTTGGGAAAATATTATTTCTGCAGTTGAATGCATAACTTGATTATAGTCATTATTGCAGATATTAGTTGAACAACTTTTCACTTGAAAAGTCTTGTATATTTCATTATGTCGTATTATTGGTTATCTTTTTTAGTAAATGTGTAATTTTCATTTAGTAATTGAGTATGTTATTATTGACTTTTATAACAATCTTAAATAGCACAGGAACATAGCACACACACACAGCAAATTGATTCATAAAGTTTGATGTGTGGAACCAGAAATATATTATGAGAACATCCTCTTTAGAATCTTGTGGAACGCAAGAATACAGTCAAAATTAAGATATACATAAAGTTCAATGTTTTTCACTGGAAGTAAGGTATTTATAAACCTTACCTCTCACAGGAAGAATGTGTCAGGAATTATGCCACAGAGGGACTTATCGCTGTACTGGGGGTTGAAGGCACTTGGCAAGGTGTCAACATGGGGATGAGGTGTGGGAAATACCCCTCTTGTGTAGTCATATACTGATTTTTTTCTTTATGGTTGAGTTTGTTGGAAATAAGACTATTTATACCCCATGGCATTATTAAACTTCTGTGTGCCACACTGTGGGAGGAAGTAAAGATGATGTTCTTCATGATAATTCTTCTTCCTTGGCATATTTGATGTATTGTTTCTCTGTAGTTATGCACTGAAAGAAATCCATGTTTAGAATTAGTCCCCTGATATTGTATTAAAGGCTTTACTGTATGGACTTGACATATAATGAGCATTTTAGGCTTTTCTGTTTTTAAAGCTTGTGTATAATTGTTTTGGTTATTTTGAGTCGTCAAAAATTTTTTGAAAGTATATTTTATGGTGTTGAATTATAATGGAGGTATATCCTAGTAGTGCTTGATTTTATTCCTCTGATGAAGGCTTTTCATTATATATGAAGCAATCCTTCAACAGAATTATGGATAACAGTATCTTAGTAGTTTCATTATTCTCATTTCGTTGTCTTTTATAATGTAACCTTGTAACCCCTTTTCGTGGAGCTCCTGCAGCTTTAAGTATGTATCTGCCAGGATAGCACCCACTTTGACACATTATACTTATGAGGTCAGTTAGGATGTAGGATATCACCTTGGCTCTTCAATATTTTTATGAACAGAACATTACATAAGATGAGAGCAAGGTATGGTGATTTTTGTGTGATGCTGAATCATATAATTATAGGCATATAGTTTATTAAAAGATCTTGCATTACAAAATGATTAGTATATTGATTACATTGCCATTCATTCCTCCAGAGTTTGGATGTGACAAGTGTAGTGAGGTGGTAGCTTTCCAGCCGGTGACTGGTAATGGCGGCTGAAAATGGAATCCTGCTGGTTGAAGCTCTATACTCATTCAAGGGTAAAAACAATGATGAGGTAGGTTTCCTAGAACTAATTATGCTCTGTGATTATCATTTATAAGGAGAACCATTTAATGTAAAATATTTGGTGTTTGTAATGCAGTGTAAAAGATTTTGGATGTCTTCATTAAAGGGAATCGTGATGGATGTGTTGGCAGGTTGTGTGGTGTAGATGATGCTGGCATTTGGAAGATATGGTGTGGTGCATAATAGTTGGTCCATGTATTCACTGTCTAGTATTGTATAAGGTCGGTCATGGGGATAGTGATTGTGATGAGTTGTGGTAGAGATGGGTGGGGGTTGTGATGTTTTTTATGATGGTGGTGATTATGAAAACAGTGGTTATGTGGATAATGGTGAGTGCATGTTACTTTTGTCCCAAAAAAGGTAAATGGTGCAGTATATTGCTAAGATACTAAGAGTGGATGTTTTCTTCCTATAGACTTTTGTCTGTTTGATTAGTGAATGTTATATATTATTTTTGCCATGCCTAATTGCCTTTTCTTCCTTCATAAGGTAGTGTTAAAAACAAACAGTGTCCTTATGTACTGTATTGCCATTCCTCCTTCAGGATTCTAACCAACAAGCTTTTTCTGTTTTTAATTTCATCATGAACCTCAAGTCCCCTGTTTATACTTGCACTTAATACATCACCCTGTATTGCATAGACTTGGATATGAGTTTGAATTTCTGTTAACATTTACCTTCAGTGAACTATCATATTTAGAGTTGAGTCTGGAGTTCTGCACTCAGTTGTACAAAGAGAATAGGCTATTTTACCTCTCATAGGTTTTCTGATTATTAAGTCCATTTAGATCTTGTTGTTAGTGATACAAAAGTTGGACATAGTGTTTTGTCAGGTGTCGTTTGTTACACCACCTTATTTGGAGGTACGCAAGCAGTTATTAACTGAATGCAAAAGCACCTTTACAGTATTGCTTTTCATTAATGAAACTTTCCAGTAAAGGTCAGCAAATATAAAGTAATTCGGTTTGCAATAGAATGAGGTTTTTATCCTTATTCCTTATTTTTCCACAGCTCTGCTTCAATAAAGGGGATATCATCACTGTGACTCAGAGGGAGGAAGGAGGATGGTGGGAAGGCACACTTAATGACAAGACAGGATGGTTCCCTTCAAATTATGTTAAAGAATACAAAGCACAAGGTTTGAGACTGTGTGAATTGCTGTTTAGCAAAGTTAGTATTTTATTTTAGAATTAGATGTAAAGTTACAGGGCACAAATGATTATTGATGTGTTTTATTTGCATTTATGCAGTTACATGGCTGATCATATTTAAGATACAGGTGTGTGTGTGTCTAATGCTTTTATGCTTGTTTCTTGGAATGTTTTGATTTTTACTTGATATAGGGCACAGGGCTTTAATGTATAGATTGAGAACAAAGTAGGAGTGATAGAAAGTTGAGAATGACAGTTGCCAAAGAATATATGGACTGTATGCATCAGTGGGTATAAGTGTTATGATTATATATTTTCAGCATAAAGATGACTTATATTCACTTAGTGTAGAACAAAATGAGGGTAGAGAGTAACATCATTGATATGTCTTGGTCAAGGAATAGCATGTAGTTGTGGGCATGATACGCAGTTCATAAGCGGGTATGATAGGATCATATAAGTTAACCTTTTATTTTAGCTAATATGGGACTAGAAATGTGAATGAAAACCAAGTTACATAGAAATAGCAAAGCTGAGGAATTCAAGTAATACCTATCTTTCAAGAAATGTTGAGTGAGAAGGTGAAAGATATCAGTGAATAATAAAGGACGAGATTAAGGTTGTGCATGGGCATGAGATTGCATAAATCGAGGCTTCCGAAAAGGAAGGGTTTGAAGCACTGTGGTTGTAGTTTGTGGAAAGAGGAATAGCATGTGGAGTGATAAAGCTGTAAGGAAGATGGTGAAGGTGAAAAATAATTTAGAAAATAAAGGTGATTCTTTCAGAATGTAATGATGATTGGAAGGCAAAGAATGATGATTTTTATTGGAAGAATCCCCAGGGGTTCCTCTGTTGGGATTAACATCAAAAAATGCACTCCACACAGAAGCAGCAAAATGATGGACTCCTTTAGAGCAGAAATGGCTTTAACAAGACTGTGCAGTACTGACTTTCTATTCACTTTTTAACCACAAGCAGTATGAGTCTACAAACACTGAGTGTAGATTATAAAGTTGTTAAGAGAAACAGATGAAATTTGATGGATACGGGTAAGTGGAAAGCAGGTGGTGATCATAGGAGCAAAATGAATGAGAATATAAGAGAGACTAACAAGCTATTTTGAAAGGGGTAATTAATTCCAAAAAGAAGGCTTATGTGAAAAATTTGTGTATCTGGTGTGTGTAAGAGACTGTTTGCAACAGAGAATGAAATTTGTGAGAGTTAGTGAGAGTTCATTCTGAAAATGGACTGTATACATTGATGAAAGTGTCAGGGCAGTTGATAACATTGAACCAGATGGAATGAAGAGGAAAGTAATCATTGATGAGGGGCAGCCACTACAGAATACTAGGTGAGAAGATCAGTTATGCATCAATGAATGCATACGTTGGAGGTATAATTGGAATAAAGATTGAGATGGAATGGATAAGCTGGAGGTATAGATGGAATGAGGAGTGAGACATTGGAGTTGGAGATGAAATTGCTGTTAATGGATTTGAAAAGTAAGTATGGAAGCATGGAAAAGTGGTCATGCACCTAATGACTGGATTGAGCTAGGAATTGTTCAGTGATTAAAGGTAATGTTAGTAAAGATGATGTGAATTACAGAGGACTATATCTTTCACTGTTCCAGTCAAGTTTTATTGTAGGATTGTATTTCATCATTTGTTAATGAACCCCTGATAAATACAGAATGTGGTGGGTTTAAAAAAGTAAGAGACTGTGTAGTTCTAATGTTTGCACTTAAAATGTTGAAAAATATGGATGCAACTTTTTGGATTTAGAAAAGGCTTATAGTTTTAATAGGAAAGCTGTGGAAATTTCTGATTATGTAGTGTACATAGGAAACTTTTGAATGGTATTGCCAGCTTTTATAGTAGAAGTAGTGCTTGTTTGAGGGTGAGTGTTATATGATTAAGAGGTTTAGAATGATAATGAGTGTACATCAACAATGTGTGATGTTAACGTGATTGTTTAATGATTTTATGGGTAGAGCATTTTATGAGATGGACCTCCATGGTTTGGCAGTTAACTTTTCTGACTGTGATGATTCAACAGTCTCCCTAGGGTCAATTTTGTTGGTTCGAATCCTGGTTGCGGCTGTCGGTCCACAATCAACCCAGCTGTTTGTCCTTCCCTAGGGGTTGGTTGATAAATTGGGTACCTAGCTTAGGTTAAGGTTACCCTCTGCCATTCACTTGTTTAGGGTGAGACGCTAAAGGCTAAGAAGTATCACTGGAACTCTCCAGTCATGGAGACTCTTCTTCTGTGGTCATGCCTTTGAGGGTGTTCTTGGAAGGAACAGGCACCATAGATACACATAGTACTGATAGAGTAGAGGCTTTATTGTCATGTAGTTTATGGTACAAGAATTTGAAAAGTCAGATCATAGAATTAATAATTATGTGCATTAGGAGAGCTGATTGCTGTCAGAGAAATTATAGATGAAAATAATAGGGAAATTATTTATGATTGGATTTTGTGGAACAATTTGGTGTGTGAAAATGGAAAGGGCATTGGAGACTAGCCTCACACGACAAATTAGTTTAGTGAGCATAGTGAAAAAGTGAGAAGCTCTGAGTTTAAGATACATGTTGGAGGATGAAGCTATGTATGCTTGAACCATCTCTTATTAATGAGTATAGTGATAAGGTTTAATTGATTGAGAGAATAGTTTTAGCATAGATAGATATAACGTGCATAAAGTGTATAATTGATATTAATGATACTCTTGATTGACAGACTCATTCTTATACTAGTGGTTCCCATTTCATTGAGTTGTAAATGGTGCAAAAAAGTACTGATGAAGTAAGATGAAAATATGTCTGTTTTCCAGATGGTGGCCCTTTATCACCCCAGCGTAGTGAAGCAGATCTCCTCAGTACACAGCATTCCCAACAGCAACAGATTTATCGGAACTTAGTATTAAAGGACATACTTGAATCAGAACGCAACCATGTAGCTGACTTACAAGGTCTTCTGGGAACTCATCTGGCAGCTCTACGCAAGGCAGAATTGTAAGTTTTTGTGAATATTTTTCGTCAGTTTTAATTCCATATGCTCCTTCTTTAAACTAAAGTTTATAAGTGCAGATGTTTCCCTCTCTCTCTCTCTTTCTCCTCACACAATTTATTTAATGCCTATCTAGACATGGATCCTAATATCAAAGGAGTAACACATTTTGGTTAAATACTCTTTCTTTTCTCAAGCAATACCTTTTTCTTTTTGCCATGATTTACATTTTCTGTTCATGACTCAGTGAATGTGCCCTCATTTAAAAAAAAAAGTTTAAATAGAAATCATATTTTCATGATTATGATGATATATGTTGATTGGTTGGTTCTCAGTGAATGTAGGTTTGCGGCAGGGGTGTGTGATGTCTCCATGGTTGTTTAATTTGTTTATGGATGGGGTTGTTAGGGAGGTAAATGCAAGAGTTTTGGAAAGAGGGGCAAGTATGAAGTCTGTTGGGGATGAGAGAGCTTGGGAAGTGAGTCAGTTGTTGTTCGCTGATGATACAGCGCTGGTGGCTGATTCATGTGAGAAACTGCAGAAGCTGGTGACTGAGTTTGGTAAAGTGTGTGGAAGAAGAAAGTTAAGAGTAAATGTGAATAAGAGCAAGGTTATTAGGTACAGTAGGGTTGAGGGTCAAGTCAATTGGGAGGTGAGTTTGAATGGAGAAAAACTGGAGGAAGTGAAGTGTTTTAGATATCTGGGAGTGGATCTGGCAGCGGATGGAACCATGGAAGCGGAAGTGGATCATAGGGTGGGGGAGGGGGCGAAAATTCTGGGGGCCTTGAAGAATGTGTGGAAGTCGAGAACATTATCTCGGAAAGCAAAAATGGGTATGTTTGAAGGAATAGTGGTTCCAACAATGTTGTATGGTTGCGAGGCGTGGGCTATGGATAGAGTTGTGTGCAGGAGGATGGATGTGCTGGAAATGAGATGTTTGAGGACAATGTGTGGTGTGAGGTGGTTTGATCGAGTGAGTAACGTAAGGGTAAGAGAGATGTGTGGAAATAAAAAGAGCGTGGTTGAGAGAGCAGAAGAGGGTGTTTTGAAGTGGTTTGGGCACATGGAGAGAATGAGTGAGGAAAGATTGACCAAGAGGATATAATTGTCAGAGGTGGAGGGAACGAGGAGAAGAGGGAGACCAAATTGGAGGTGGAAAGATAGAGTGAAAAAGATTTTGTGTGATCGGGGCCTGAACATGCAGGAGGGTGAAAGGAGGGCAAGGAATAGAGTGAATTGGAGCGATGTGGTATACCGGGGTTGACGTGCTGTCAGTGGATTGAATCAAGGCATGTGAAGCGTCTGGGGTAAACCATGGAAAGCTGTGTAGGTATGTATATTTGCGTGTGTGGACGTATGTATATACATGTGTATGGGGGGGGGTTGGGCCATTTCTTTCGTCTGTTTCCTTGCGCTACCTCGCAAACGCGGGAGACAGCGACAAAGTATAATAAAAAATAATATAAATGTTGATAATTAGATAAGATATGTTTTTGCCCTTGTGTTTGTCTGTTTCTGGACACATTCTTGTTAGCATTTCTTAGGAATAAATTGATTAGATTTGGGGGCATTTAGTTGCATGAATTTGCATATTGACTAGGAAGAAATTCTCATTTATGCGTGGGCTACAGCTCCGGAGTGCTGAATGAGGATAAGTTCAAATTCATCCTATGCATGTATTAGGCAAAGAATTTTCATGACACAAATATTTGCAAATGTGTGAGTTTTTCCTTGAAGCAGGACATTACACATCACAAATGCCTTATGCTACCTTTTTAGGGTTCTCAGATTTAATATTCCTTGCAGCTTTTCACAGGCATTTTATGGTTTGCTAAATTTAGATGTTTAGATGGGCTCCAAAATTAAAGAAAAATACTGAAATCAGAGTTTTTTTTTACCACTGTGGTGGATATTTGTTCTCTCACACTAGATACTTCAGTAAAGATATGCTGGAACAACTTAATTCAGTTATGTCAAGTTTCCATATCTCTGCTCAGAGCTTTTTAGAGGACTGTAATCAGGATTAGCTAGGTCTTGTTGCTGTTTTGAATTTCTTGACAGCTATTCCAGTTAATTGAATTGACAATAGGTACAACTACTAGCGAATGTGGTTGCCCAGTATAATCAGTGAGATACAATGATATTTTTTGTTGTTAGGTTCTTTGGCATCACTCCAGAGAAGAAGGCAGTGTTTAGATAGTTTCAGATATATGAAGACAGCAGAAGATATAATCCTTTTGAGTATTAAAAGTAGTTACATAATGATCCTTTCAAATGTTTAAGTTTTTGTTGATGACATTCTGACATATAACAAGCATTGCACCTGATCTGCTCTCATTTTTTTCCCCAGTGTACCCAGTAATGGTTATGTTTTATGTTCATTGAAATTTAATCAAGATATACTGCGTAGTTGCTGTGTAATAGCATATTTAAAAGAATATTTTCTTTTTGTACAGACTTACAGAACCTGAGTATAAGCAGTTAACAGGCAACTTGGATGAGGTTACTTTAATTCATTCTCGTCTACAAGCATCCTTAGAAGAACAGAGTGAACGACCATCTCGTGACCAACGGATAGGTGGAGTGTTTCTCACAATGGCACCACAATTGCAGAATGTACATAAAGTGTACTGCACCAACCATCCTAGAGCTGTGTGCATGTTGGAAAAGTATAAGTAAGTTTCTTGGATTTTTTCTTGCACTTTCTTTGAGACAGAGGAGTTTGGTTTTGAATTATTTATAGACATTCACAGTGAGGATGAATAGGTATATACAAAACTCTTCATTGTTATCATTTGCATATGAGTATATTGTTTAATATGATCAACAAGGGTAACTTGAAACTTGACTGATGTGTTTTGTTTGTTATCCTCAAAAGTTTCTGCATAACAAGTAACAACACATGTTTTAGGGATGAGCTTAATAGTTTTATGGAGTGCCAGGGAGCCACAAGGCCAGGAATCATGGTGCTGACTACAGCCTTAAGTAAACCTTTCCGAAGACTTGACAAGTATACTGGGATGCTCCAGGAGTATGAAAGACACTTAGAAGAGGGCCACCCTGACCGTGGTGACACACAGCGCTCCTCTCATGTTTACAAAGAGTTGGCAGTGAGTGAAAAAGAAATAAATTGTTTGTAATATGAGTTTGATTTGAGATATATTATTTTACTTATTTATTCTTTTTTTTCATATATGCTCACTATTTCTTGGTTGAATGATGTAGCATTTCGATGCACTATAATCAGAAGCAGAGAATTAATGGACTCCTTTGGAGTAAAAAGTTCCTCGGCAAAGCTGTACTTTTTTCATCTGCTGATAATTCTACAGCCTCACTGAGAGTAAATTTTCACTGATGGTATGGACCTTTCCATCTACCATATTTACTTTAGCTTGGAGTGGAGTAGGTGCTTGAAGCCATAAAGGTAAGTAGTGCATAACCTAGAAAAGAATGGATATATATGATTAGCTGACTAAATAAGCCATCTTTTCATTTTGTCACAGTCGTGTATGTGTATCAGTCCCTAATAAACATATTCTGAGATAGCTGTGTATTAAGCATAATCTTAAATAACTTTTCATTGAACATATTCTTGATTAACTGTTCAATAATGTAGTCCTAGTGAATAAACTTATTTGATATTAAATGTTTGCTCTGATGAAAATTAATGATATAAACACCTCTTTTTTTCTCTCTCAAAAAAAATTAAATGTTTCATCCATGTCAACAGTCCACTTGCGCAGCTATCCGTCGACAGAAGGAACTTGAGCTGGAGGTAGTGACAGGTCGTGTGCATGGTTGGGATGGTGGAGAAAGCCTGGGGGCCCTTGGAGATGTGGTGCGGATGGGATCTGTCGCACTCTTGCCCGATCACCGGGACCATTATTTGGTTCTCTTTCCCACTGTGCTGGTTATGCTGGCTGTTTCACCGAGGATGAGTGCCTTTATTTTTGAGGTACAGTAGTGTAGAAAACATTTAGATTATTTTTGCTGTTGTTCTATACTTGCATGCTTTTGTCCTTTGTGTGGATGAAACTTTGAGAGCTTTAGAGAGTCATCACATTATTTAGAGATGATACATAGCTCATCCTACTGAAGAATCAGATATGATTTATAAGAGACAAGTTGATGGAAGTGACCTTTAATTTTCTTTCATTGCTGCTTTTCAAGAATTTATCGATTTGAAAGCTCTGTAAAATATTTCTGTTGGCTCTCATAATAGTTATCTGTAGGTTCTTCAGATTTTTCATTTCTCTTTTTGTTCTCAGGGAAGCTACCCATTAAGCAGTATTCGTGTTAACAAGCTGGATGATGGTGATCACCATAAAAATGCCTTTGAAATTTCAGGTATGTTTGTTTAGCTTTATAATCTGAAGTGTTTGTCAGAGTTATCTGATAATGATAACTTTAATATATGTATTTTCTTATTCCCTTATTCTTTTATAATACTTAAGGAGATATAATGTATTTATAATACTTTTTTTTAACTTGACGTAAATGGAATGACACTTAGCATGTACTCAGATTATTTCTGCACCTAACAAATGAACTTTGGATATAACATGATGAAGTAGCAATACTTTATTGCTTTACTTATAGTACTTTCAATTTACTTTTATTCAAGCACTTTGAATTTTGACAATTTTTACTCAAATACATATTTGGAGAAAATATGTTTTTATCTCCTTACTTTTTTCTCATCATTTTGTTACTTTGTGTGTGGGTCTTCTTGCCATAGAGACACAATCAAGCATTGTCAGCTTGTAAAGTGATGTGTACTCTTACCAGTTACCCAGTAAGCCAGTAAAGAAATCCAGAAAAACAGTAAATGAGGCTTGATCTCTGAATTTATTAAAGTGACTATAATTGATATTCAAATCACATAAGTAGGAATAGAGGGCAGCTCTAGCATAGTGTTTGCAGAGGCTCCTACCTAATGTTCCTACTGACTATTGCGGCTCAGTGATTCTAGTCGCTGCTTCTGTTTCCACCAAATGCTCCCAGCTGATGCTCCTCCCTGCTACTTCTACCTTATGTTTCTACCTCATCCTCCATGATAATGTTCCTGTCTACTGCTTGCAGTTATTTCTCCTACCACTTTGACATGATTTTATTTCTTTTGGTTATTAATTTACAGTTTCCATGCACTGTATCATTATCAAGTTTGATTTACTCTTTACCTTAATGTTATTATATGATAGCTCTTGGCTCCATGCACTGCATCGTTATCAAGCTGGATTTACTCTTTACATTAATTTTATCATATGATAGCTCTTAGCACTTCCACATTTTGATGTGCTGCTCCTCTATTAAGTGTCACATAAAGTACCCCACCAGCTACAGACATAAGCAAAATATACTTCAGTTTCTTCCGCATCTCATATACTTTTCATATTCATCTAACAAAAATTTTCTTATCCTTTTACTAATTAAGCTTTTTATCTCATATTTTACCATATTGTGTAAGGTTTCTCACATTGTTTTCTGATGTAATCCTTTCACTGCAACTAGGGTGTATGATTTTTTCTGTTCATTGCAGCTGGGGCATATAAGCTTTGTTAGTTTTTTGTGTTCATTGCTGATGGGGTGCATATATACAACCTTAAATGCTCATAATACCATTCCATGCATTGTTTCCAAACACTACAGCATAATGATTTTCTTAATTGCTCACGTTATCATTTCCTCCATAATTCATAAAATACTTTCCCTTGTCTCTTCTTTTCCATCTCATAATCCTTTATAGAAATAAATTAAGGCCCAACCTAGATGTGGACTTTTGTCCATTACTGGAGCCTCCAACAAAAAAAAATTAGAAGTAACATACTAGTTAGTGCATTTGGAGATATCAGAAAATCCTGAATGAGATCTGCATCCTCACATTATTCATTAATTTTCGAAACTGTGCCACTCTTAAAATATTGTAGTTGTTATTGATGAAAACCCGTAGTGATCATGTTTCTTTGAGACAACAACAGTTCCCAAAACACCTCACACTTCACTTCTTATGCCTGAAAATACTCATGGAACACCTGATACACTTGGCAGTTGAGCTGCCTAATTTAAAGGATGCATAGCAGATTACAGAAAAGTCTCATCAGATTGAGTTGTATTTCATTTGATTTTGAAAATGCTGTATTTCGTTTGGTTTTGAAAATGCTGTTTTAGTTAATCTTTTAGTAATGACAAACTTATGGAGATATCTGTTTAGACTTTGCGAATATCTCTCCCTCAAAAGTATTCCTTTGATAGGGTTAAAAATCTGTGTTGTTTATTCATCTACCTTGTCAAGATTTTTTTTTGAAGTTTCCCTCTGCTGTTCAGCATATGTCTTTGGTCCTTACTGCCCATAGTGCATAGTCTAGGTAAGGCTCACTTTCTCAACCCTTACCCTACCATTTGCGCTTATGTATTTGTTCATGTCTGAGATATTATTTGTATTATTTGCAAGGTATTTGAAATTTCCAATTTATTTCTACCACATAATGATTGAACTACATTATTTGTATAGTAAGCCTTTCAAATGTACCCAGTAAATGTATATATTATATTATTGCTGATTTGAAAAAGGTAACTTTTGTAAGGTACAGTTTTATTTGTGATTGCTTACTGCACCATGAATTAGCATGTGTGTATTGTCTTTTCTTATGAAAATGCCAAAAGTGTCTAACGCTTTCAGCCTTGCATCTCTGGGATATATTTTAAAGAATTTGTGAGATATTTCTTTAGGCATATCTACTTACTATCTTTTGAAAATTTTTTGTAGTTTTATACAGAACAGTCGGTCATATTTTTTTAATAAATGGATATAATTAGGTAATTTGAATGTAATATATTAAAGTAGTTATGTTTTGTAATCATAGTACTGAGTAATCCTAATGACTAACAAGCTAAAAGTCTTGTAGAGAGTTAGTGAATGAATTCATAATGATATTATGACAGTTCACAGGCAAAGAAGGAGTTAAATGGTAACTGAATTCTTGGAGACGGTTGTGTTGGAATTGACCACTTTAAACAAAGAAAGATATTGATAGGAGTTATACTTATTGGCATAAACCTGTTATTGCAGATGCCATGTGTCTGGAGTATTAAAAATTCTGTTTGTATTTTTGCAACTTTACTTTGTTTGACTTTTTCAGGTTCAGTGGCAGAACGCATTGTAGCTCTCTGTCAAACTCGGCAAGATCAGCAGCAGTGGGTAGAAGCCCTGAGTCAACCATGCCGTATGACCCGAACCTCCAACTTTACCCCCCATAAATCCTCGTTAACCTCCCCCCCTGTACCCCCAGCTCATGTAAGTGTCTGGTCTAGTAGTACTGGCACCGTTGCCCCACACAGTCTGTCTCAGCCTTCCATATGCATGTCTTGTCGTTTACCTTGTTATCCCATTCGTGAATGTGTTGATAGTGTGGAAGGTGGTGGTGTCAGTGGTGTTAGTTGCCATCCTCTACAGATTGTGTCTTGCCGTTGCACAACACCTGCTGTAAGATCTAGCTTATTAAGCATGTCATATCCTGTGTCCTCGCCCTTGTCAGTGCTCTCCAGTGAGACCTTCTATGTGAGCAGACCATATGCTATACTGACGAAGTATATCACCAATATGTACAGAAGGAAAATAATTACCAAAAAATTGTTAAGACAGTTAGCAGGAGATAAAGAAGAAGAAAATTTATTACATTTGGTTCAGTTGCGAAGACACAAAACAGAGTGCTCAATACAAACAGGTGGTGAGTCTAGTAGTAGTTCAGATGATGACTCAGACAGAGTAAAGGTAAAGGAAATTAGTTGCTCAGAAGAAAAATCTGAGACGAGTGAGTCGTCTAGTGATGGGGACTACTGGGTTAGAGGAGGGCAAGATGACAAGTTAGGCATCATGTCACCTAGACCAAAGAAAAAGCAGTGTCACAATATTTCAAATGCAGCATGTAGCAGTCTCCATAAATGGAGGTATCAGCATAGTATAGCAAACAAAAGACTGAACAGTTCTATTTCCAGTTCAGGAGAGTCAGGTGTCTCCACTGATGGTAGTAACCCATATGGTTATGTTAGGTACTATAATCCTGATGATTCCAGCATTGCTTCTGTGAAATTTGAAAGTTTGCAGTATGATGGAAGTACAAAACGTTTTACTTACACTAAGCCATATAGTGTGAGTCAAGATGAATTTATTAGAAATAACAGAGGAGAGAAAAGTTCATCATGTGACGAGCTTTACTCTCATGCTCCTTACAGAAACTGGCCAAATATACCCTCATTGCCAGTTGATGAAGATCATAATAGTCAAGAGGTCAGTCTGGCTCAGATTTCTGAAGACTCGCAGAGTGAAGACATGGATGTAGCAAAAAATTTAACAGGAAAGGACTGCTTAGCGAGCAGACCTTCTTATCAGTTTTTCAAAGTGTACTCTTCTAGTGCCAGACATAATCCAGATAGTAATACCACAGACATCAGTGCTGACCCTCTCATGTGCACTAGTATGTCCAGCTCTAGATCTTTGCCCATGATAACCACAAAGCCAACTTTACAGGGTAGGGATGATGGCAGTAAATCAAAGACCATCCATTCATCAACTCTGAATATTCCTGCTGCTCCTATTATCCTTCCAAGTTTCTATCCATCAGATTCTGATGCGGATTTGACAGATAGCTCACCAAATGTATGTGATAGAACTATTTATGAAGCATCTACTTCTTCAGATGATGTATTAGGACTTGAAAGAGGATTGTCGGAATCAAGGGATCAGAAAAAAGCTTTTCCATTTAAAACTAAACCAGATGTTGCCTATTATGTATCATCATGCAGTGGTGATGAAACTGGAGAAGATAGAATTGATTATTATGAAAATCACAGCAAGCAAGCGCCCATGACGATGCCTCTCTCCCGTAGTGAACCCAATTTGTTGAGAAGAATATCTTCAACTCGAACTCGAACAGAAACACCTAAGTTTTCAAGTCATTATGTTCAATTAATGCACAGTGTAGAAAATCCTACTAAAGTATGTAATTGTGAAAATCACAGTCACAGATCCTCTGACTCAGGTCTTGCAGATGTCATACACCATCTTGAATGTTGTCCACTTAGGAGTGACACTCCAGGATTGGGACGTGGCTCAAGCATATCACACTGTTCACATTCTTCACAGTTTTCTACAGTTAAGTCTTCACGAAGTGTATCATCATGTCAGATTCGGCCATTTACTCCAGACTGTAGTGCAGATGGAGACAGCTTATTACATACACCAATAACAACTCCTAACACCTCTGCCCCTGGATCATATGCAGAAGATTCCCTTTCTTCTTTGCTTGATTCTGTCACTTTGCATCATTCAAATTCTGCACATGAGCTCACTTGCACAAGTTTCTCAGAGCCCAGCACTGAAGAGTCAGTTTATTGTTCTGGTTTGTATGCCCACTGGTGGATGAAGGCAAGTGTATGTCCTAAAGCATTAGTTGTAGATAAATCTAAAAAAGATTACTTGAGATTTAGAGTAGACAAGAAACCTGAAGTTCCCCCCAAACCAAAGTTTCTAAAACCATCGTATCATATACGAAGAGGTGGGGCTATGGGGGTTGTTGCCAAACCTACAGCAAGGTCTACTTCCACTCAAACAAATTTTAGCCAAGCAAGTCAGCCACTGAAGGTACAGGTTTTGCCTCATATTTCAGCAACATCTTCAGAACACAGTTCAGTCAGCAGCAAAACACCTGATCATCCTCAAAGTGATGAGTCAGTAAGACCAAAACTTGGAAAGTTGTCTTCTCATCTCAGCCCTCGGGCTTCTGTCACCATGTCACGAGACCGTAGTTTTGAATCCCAGGCATCACAAGTATCTCAGGTGACAGTGATTCCAAGACTTCACAGTGAAAGAGGTGGCACAAGCACTGAATCCCAGGGTGATCAGCTGACTATCCCAGTTAGAGCAAACTTAAGCACCTTGAAAATAAAGACAAAAGTTTCACAAGAGTCAAGTGGAACCAGTGGAAATTCATGCACTGATCTTTCAAGCCTCCACAGCTTTAGTGAGTCCTGTGAACGAGACGGCAATCCTCCTCATCTTCGGGATTCATCAGAGGGGCTTGATGTTGATTTTCATCGGAGAGCATCATCCCATTCTCTGCATGTTGATGTTGCTCCTTCAGATGCATATAAATCTACTTTTTATTGTGAACTGCAACCTTTCCCATCTGTTAGTGTACAGAAATCTAACTCGGGAGTCATTAAGACTGACAGTGGATTATCTGCAGTAGGAGTTTCCGGCTCTGCAGGAGATGATGGTCTTGATAAACCCAGCCTTCCTCCCAAGCCTTCTCATCTACAATCCTGGCCTATCCAGCGGTCCAAGAGTCTCCCCAAACTGCCCCTGTCGTCCATCTCCGTCCACAGCCAAAGCAAGGTATCTTGGATGATGCTATCTGCAGGTCCCTGTCTGATACAGTCTCATTTTATACTAATTACACTTTACTATTATTATCCATCTTTATATATATATATATATATATATATATATATATATATATATATATATATATATATATATATATATATATATATATATGTTTGTATAATTTGGATATGAGACCTTACATCCTCTGTAGATCATTTATTTTATCAGCAATTGAATATTCCATTTATTGTGTATATTCAGCACACCTTGGTCCCAGAAAGCACAAGATATGTACATTTGGTACTAGAGATTTAGCTCTACTTCATTAATTTGCTGTAAGAAAAGACATTAAATGTTTGCAAGCTTGTATATTATGTTGGTAAAGATTTTTTTCTCTTTTATGCTAGTTAAATCATTGTTGATAATTCCTCTTCCTCACCTCAGGACTTCTCCAGTTAGGTGTACCCTTGGCTGCTCTTGTTGTATTTATCCTGCTTGAGGTGCTACTGCTCTGTCACTTGTTTTGGAGGTAAACATGTTCACAAGCCACTTTTGATGATTTCATGAGTGCCATCCAGCTGATAACACTGTAACAAGAGTTCATACAGTAAAGATGGAAAAGCCTTTCTTTGGTTGTTATTATTATTATTATGATAATAATGATGATAATGATAATTATTATTATCATATTATTATTGGTATTGTTGTGGTTATTTTTATCATTGTTATTGTTATTTTGATATTGGTATAGTAAACCCATGATATAACAGAATACAATAAAGAAACATTGTAATATAAGGGAAAAATTGGCCCAATTTGCATCTAAGTAGACTGGGACTGAAAGGTATTATGTTTCTGTGTAAAAATTTTTGCACATGTACATGATATGGTATATTATGAACAATTGTGCTATAAGAATCTTACACATAAGCTCATTCCAGTACTTTTGCAGCTTTCTGCTTCATGTGATGAGGATTGAGTTTCCTATAAATACCACTTCGAGAGTAGATTGAATACTTATAGATTTCTTTAGTATAGGATATGTCTAAATGAAGTAAGCTTTATGAATTTATTCATGTTATGCAAACAGAAGTAAGGGTAAAATTTCAATATATTAACTTTTGCTTTATTTCAGAAAATAATTGAATTATGCAGAAGGGCTTCCCCTTTTATTCTGATATACCAGGGTTTACTGTACATATGTAATCTTAAGTGTGATGATCGATAAACTTGATGAATGTGCTTTTTTATTCTATTTTCATTGCACATCAAAGTGAACAGGTTAGAAAATTGGAAACACTTTGCTGTTACAACTCTTGTGATGTTTGAAAATTTGAAGCATAATTGTGTTTTCAGAAAATATAAAAGTCTAACAGTTTTTCATTGTATATAATTTAATAATATTAGTAAGATTAACTGGTTACGAAATTAAATGAATTCCTACTACTTTTGGCAACCATAGCATACATAGGAATGAATGATTTAGAAGAAGCGAACTGACCCCCAAGGTTGCGTGTTATCTTTTACTAGTTAGACTGGTATGTATGTAAAATACCACTTTTTGTGTCTGAGATGTCATGTTCAATACCAGACATAGAACTGACTTCATTAAACTATACCAATGTGATTCTCCAGGTATTGCTTAATGAGATATGCTTGATCGCAGCATACCACAACATGTGGTTGCTTACAGTGTTTACACAAAGTTTGTGTTCAGACACGGTTCCCACATGTATTGTCTGGTTTGTTGTCTAGATCAGTGCTTTCCAACATTTTCCATTTAACACACTTGTAAATTTGTTTCAGCTTTATAGTAAGGTACTCAGGAACTTCACATGGTTTACTGAGGGAGAAGCACTGGTTTAGATTACCATATTTCTCATTAACCAATTCCTGGAGAATTCAGGCTTTGATATTTCTTAAAACAGTCTGCAGCTGATGTTACACAGCTGTTATTCCTAATGTAATCTCAGATGAGGTCACTGTGCTCTTGGGCATACCTGCAGATACTGGCTAGATACCTTGCTTCCTGTTTATTGACATTTTTATCCCTTATCCATATTACTGGTTGTGCATGTAGATTATAAAGGATTTTTTTTTATTCTTTATTTCACAGCTGTTTTCCTTTTCTGTGTATTTTTATTGTATGGATTTTTGTGTAAGTGTAGCAAATCTTTACTCTGGTTTATTATGGCAAAACTACATGTAAGTATGTCTTCTGTGCTTATTTTTTTCAGAATAACAATAATTGATAACTGACATCAAGCAAAAAGTCATGCATGAAATGTATATTTATCCTTGTTCCCTATTCAGTGGAGGAAAATGCAATGTTATAAAATTTATGATCTTGAGATAGATAACACCAGATGGTGAAAAGGTGTTGAAGTTAAATGGCACCTTACTCAACAGAGCACCTCATTGGTGCCGCGGCAAACCAGCATCACCAGTGTCACCAGTAGCACTGACTCTCCTTCAAGGCCTCGGCGATCTGCAGGTGGGAGGGTGAGTTAATGGAAAGGGTTCTTTCGCATATCATTAACCTATTAACTGCCAGTGTGATATGTACATTACGGGACCGACATGTCAGTGGAAAGGTCTGTGGGGCATGGTGTGGATAGGGAATTGTGGTTTCAGTGTATTGCAAATGACAGCTAGAGAATGGATGTGAGTGGATGTGACCTTTCTGCATCTGTTCCTGGCGCTACCTCACTAAAGTGGGAAACAATGATTAAGTATGACAATTGTATGTTCTATGAAAGTGTGCGTTCATATACACTTCGTTCGTATATATATATATATATGTATATATATATATATATATATATATATATATATATATGAGAGGGTCAAGTCAATTGGGAGGTGAGTTTGAATGGAGAAAAACTGGAGGAAGTGAAGTGTTTTAGATATCTGGGAGTGGATCTGTCAGCGGATGGAACCATGGAAGCGGAAGTGGATCATAGGGTGGGGGAGGGGGCGAAAATTTTGGGAGCCTTGAAAAATGTGTGGAAGTCGAGAACATTATCTCGGAAAGCAAAAATGGGTATGTTTGAGGGAATAGTGGTTCCAACAATGCTGTATGGTTGCGAGGCGTGGGCTATGGATAGAGATGTGCGCAGGAGGATGGATGTGCTGGAAATGAGATGTTTGAGGACAATGTGTGGTGTGAGGTGGTTTGATCGAGTAAGTAACGTAAGGGTAAGAGAGATGTGTGGAAATAAAAAGAGCGTGGTCGAGAGAGCAGAAGAGGGTGTTTTGAAATGGTTTGGGCACATGGAGAGAATGAGTGAGGAGAGATTGACCAAGAGGATATATGTGTCGGAGGTGGAGGGAACGAGGAGAAGAGGGAGACCAAATTGGAGGTGGAAAGATGGAGTGAAAAAGATTTTGTGTGATCGGGGCCTGAACATGCAGGAGGGTGAAAGGAGGGCAAGAAATAGAGTGAATTGGAGTCATGTGGTATACAGGGGTTGACGTGCTGTCAGTGGATTGAAGCAAGGCATGTGAAGCGTCTGGGGTAAACCATGGAAAGCTGTGTAGGTATGTATATTTGCGTGTGTGGACGTGTGTATGTACATGTGTATGGGGGGGGGGGGGTTGGGCCATTTCTTTCGTCTGTTTCCTTGCGCTACCTCGCAAACGCGGGAGACAGCGACAAAGTATAAAAAAAAAAAAAAAATATGGATGGGGTTGTTAGGGAGGTAAATGCAAGAGTCCTGGAAAGAGGGGCAAGTATGAAGTCTGTTGGGGATGAGAGAGCTTGGGAAGTGAGTCAGTTGTTGTTCGCTGATGATACAGCGCTGGTGGCTGATTCATGTGAGAAACTGCAGAAGCTGGTGACTGAGTTTGGTAAAGTGTGTGGAAGAAGAAAGTTAAGAGTAAATGTGAATAAGAGCAAGGTTATTAGGTACAGTAGGGGTGAGGGTCAAGTCAATTGGGAGGTGAGTTTGAATGGAGAAAAACTGGAGGAAGTGAAGTGTTTTAGATATCTGGGAGTGGATCTGTCAGCGGATGGAACCATGGAAGCGGAAGTGGATCATAGGGTGGGGGAGGGGGCGAAAATTTTGGGAGCCTTGAAAAATGTGTGGAAGTCGAGAACATTATCTCGGAAAGCAAAAATGGGTATGTTTGAAGGAATAGTGGTACCAACAATGTTGTATGGTTGCGAGGCGTGGGCTATGGATAGAGATGTGCGCAGGAGGATGGATGTGCTGGAAATGAGATGTTTGAGGAAAATGTGTGGTGTGAGGTGGTTTGATCGAGTAAGTAACGTAAGGGTAAGAGAGATGTGTGGAAATAAAAAGAGCGTGGTTGAGAGAGCAGAAGAGGGTGTTTTGAAATGGTTTGGGCACATGGAGAGAATGAGTGAGGAAAGATTGACCAAGAGGATATATGTGTCGGAGGTGGAGGGAACGAGGAGAAGAGGGAGACCAAATTGGAGGTGGAAAGATGGAGTGAAAAAGATTTTGTGTGATCGGGGCCTGAACATGCAGGAGGGTGAAAGGAGGGCAAGGAATAGAGTGAATTGGAGCGATGTGGTATACAGGGGTTGACGTGCTGTCAGTGGATTGAATCAAGGCATGTGAAGCGTCTGGGGTAAACCATGGAAAGCTGTGTAGGTATGTATATTTGCGTGTGTGGACGTGTGTATGTACATGTGTATGGGGGGGGGGGTTGGGCCATTTCTTTCGTCTGTTTCCTTGCGCTACCTCGCAAACGCGGGAGACAGCGATAAAAAAAAAAAAAAAAAAAAAAAAAAAAAAAAAAAAATATATATATATATATATATATATATATATCTTTTCTTTCATACATATTTGCCATTTCCCACGTTAGCGAGGTAGCATTTAGAATGAAGGACTGAGCCTTAGAGGGTATATCCTCACTTGGCCCACTTCTCTGTTCCTTCTTTTGGAAAAATGAAAACAGGAGGGGAGGAATTCCAGCCCCCCCACCCCTCCCCTTTTAGTCACCTTCTGTGATTTATATGAATATATGTACCTGGGGATGGGGAGAAAGAATACTTCCCACGTATACCCTAAGTGCCATAAAAGGCGACTTAAAGGGAAGGGAGTGTGGGGCTGGAAATCCTCCCCTCCAGCTTTTACTTTTCCAAAAAGAAGGAACAGAGAAAGGGGCCAAGTGAGGATTTTCCTTCTTAGGCTCTGTAATCTGTTCTTAACACTACCTCACTAATGTGGGAAATGGCGAATATGTATGAAAAAAATATATATGTTTTAGAAAAAAGGTAGGTCTTTAAGACAGAGACACATATGTTCTTAGAATATTTAAAAAATGTATTGAAAAGTGCCATTTTAGGGATGCACTAAATATGTGGAGCCCCCTGCAGTCGGTGAGTTGATTATGACTGTATATTCCTATTAGGTAATGATAGATGGTACAGGGTGATGGGAGGGTGCAGGTTAGATTTACAGTTGCCAGGGGCTAAGAGGGTGATGATTTATTTTTGTAAGGATTCAGCCATCCTGTTTTAAGTGAGTCATTGTTTTAATTGGGCAATGCAGTGTTGCATGTTTGTTGTTGAAAAGTGTCAGGGTGCTGTGGTCTGATTGTGAGGTCAGTTGCATATGATTTCATCAGCATTTGATTTCATATTTAAAAAGCCATCCCTTTCCAGAGTTTTGTGTTTAGATTTAGGCACCCTACTTGAAAAAAAATATGAATATTATGGAAAATTTATAGCAGTGAACTATCAAGATGATGCCTGGGCTGAGAAAGAATTCTTATGAAAGTTGTCTAGTAGACCTAAACTTATTTATCATAGGAAAGAGAAGGTTAAGAAGTGATCTAATACAGGTATTCAAAACAATCAGAACTTTGATACTTTTGATCTAAGTAGCTGGTTAAAGTTTGATTTGTTGGATTTATTTGGTAGCAATGAATAAAAGCTATTTGGCAAACAATTGACTTAGACACATTCCTTTTTCATCAGCAGAATTATTAACACGGGTAACTTACTAGTGCGAACAGTTAAAAGCACCACCACCATAGGTATATTTAAAAAAAGACAAATATCAAACTATTTAGCTTTAAGTCTATGACTGACTTAATTTGTGCTTCTGTAAAGATAAAGTTTGTAGGTACTGTATTTCTCCATTGCTTCTGATCTCTTCTCTTACCTTATAGATCCTAGAAAGGACCTAATGGTCTGTTTGTATGCTTTTTTATGTATATTTTCTATTGATACCATCTGCCAGGTTTGAGTTGATAATTATTCTTAAAAATTATTTTTATATATATTTTCAATTATCCGGTAGGTTTGGAGTATGTCATGCCTCCGGCCTTCCTCACCCATGAGGCCTGGATTGTCTTTGCGAGATGAGAAGCGCAATCAAAGGCATAATAAACGGAAAGGTATTTGGCAGCTATCTGTTTTTTAAAAAATAGGTATAACAGAGTAATTATGAGTACTTGAGTTATAGAATAAGGCATATCATATTTTGATATCACAGAATTTTGTTTATAGCCCAAAATCTATACTTTGTGATAGGAATTTTGATATCATTATTTTGTAATTTTGCTCTTTTAAGTTAAGCATTAATGGTATATTAATGCTTTCACATCGGTTTTGTGTTGACTTTAGGTGAATTCTTTTACAGCTTTCTGAGTTTGAAGGCAAGATGGATATGTGCTTCAAATTTATATCCAAATTTTGGTTTGTTTAGACAGTCTGTTATACATGAAACCTACAGAACTATAACTGACAGACCACATAGACAAAACTCAGTCATATTACTTAGGTCTACTAATAAATAACAGCATCTCACATTAGAAAGCAACAAACTGCTCCTGTTCAATCCTTGATGCATTTTGAGCACATGCATGCTAGACCTACCATCAAGCTCAGAAAAAGGATGTTGAGTTCACTCTTTTATGGGCCAAGACAGGGAAAGCCAGGGACATATTTATACTTTCATCCACTCATTTGCTGTTATCCTGGACAGTTTTTATTTTATTTTATACCTACTAAGTAGAGGAAAGTTATACTGCTTTTTGGCAGGCATTGTATATTTGATAGATTTTTATTAACATAATCTGTTACATGTTATTTACTGATGCTCATTTGCTTCTAGTATCGATAGTGCTTTTATGTGCTTGCTTAAAGCAAAATCTGAACCAGGGTTAAAGCACATGTAATCTTAGCATGCTCTGTCTTGGCTTAGAAAAATTCTGCAGAATGAAGACTGATTTTCCTCCTTACACCATCAGTGGTAGAGTAGCTATGAATGATAATTCACGGTAATGAAAGCACCACTAGAATATGTATACTGTTTGTACCTGTCTTATATTAACAATAGTAAAAATTTAAATGGAGGTGTTAAAAGAAAGTCTCTCCTCAGATGACAAATGGCATGAGGATGATGCATTGATACTAAGAGTGATTGAAGCTTACTGCACCAGCGCCAAAACCCGGTATACTGTCAACTCAAGTAAGTAACGGATGCAGTTGCACATTACTTTTGTACAAGAGTTTCTGTACCCATGGCAACTGTCTCAGTAGCTTGTATGAAATATTTTGACAATGACAATTTCAAGTTTTACTGTATTTTGCCCCAAACATAGTTTACTACTTTTGAGTAAGTGTTTAGAAGGCTGATATTGGCAGGGCAGCACATTTTATGAGCTGTTTTAGGTATAGTATCCCATAATCCATGCGTGAACGTTCATGTTATAGTTTTTAAAGTGTTTTTATTATCTGAAGCTACTTGTTGCCCAGATACATGGGAGTATCTCCCTCTGCACTGATTGATAAATTCCTGTGAAGCCCACAAGCTGGTCTATCTAATATGACATTCTTTAGCAATTAAGGAAATATGGAAAGGCTGGTGATTGAGCATGTGCACCCTGCTTGGTTGTGTACATGTGTTGTAGACTCAGGTTGTATGCCATAGTGAATTGCATGGATGCGTATCAGGTTATCCATGTTTAAGTAAGATAAGTGAAGATATATAGTTACCAAGTCAAGGATTGTTTCATGATTTTTTTTTTTTTTTTTTATATGAGATAATGGATTCTCCCATGATTAACTCTTTAAGTCCATAGCTGAAATTCTTGTGAACCAAGCTTTCAGCTAAGATTGATTGGTTTACCTAAGTTCTTTCAAAAGTAGCTTCCAAAATCTTTCTCTTGTAGCTTACCATTTCCTCCAGACTTTGCATTCCTCTAACCATCCTGATAGGAGATGCTTAAAGTGACTCCTTACTATTTGTCACAGCCAACTACAGTAGGGTACTTTTTATTTTCTAAATTGCAAC
Source organism: Panulirus ornatus (assembly GCF_036320965.1). Classification (NCBI taxonomy): domain Eukaryota; kingdom Metazoa; phylum Arthropoda; class Malacostraca; order Decapoda; family Palinuridae; genus Panulirus; species Panulirus ornatus. The sequence continues at coordinate 41,074,516 of NC_092228.1, forward strand.
TAGTTATTTTTTAACAGTATCATGCAGTATTTACTCTTAACGATCTAGTCATGCTTTGTGTGTCGAGCATTCAGAGTGCCGTCGTTCGTATCTGAACCACTCTTCGGATGGCAACTTTGTTGGAATTTCAAATCTTGTCTTGTATCTGTGGTGTATGTGGACATAGATATTTGGTATTTGTTTTCGCAATTTTATGAAATGTTCTGAATCCTCAGTATTGCCAATCTGTTAAAAAGGATTCAGTTTATATATTCATGAAGTGAATGATGATGACATTACAAAGTGATCTGCTGTGTGAAATAGCTTTAGGCAATTAAAGTAACCTTGATCATGATTGCAGTAGTTACAGATTTAAGTTAGTTTGAGGACAGTATTAAGATGTTAGGTGTATGTCAGTTATTGATATATGCAATGAAGGAAAATAGTTTTGAGGAATAAGATTTTTATTTTTATTAGTCTATAAATGACATATTTCCCCACCTACTACTTTAATGGTTACTCATCTTTTGTTCTTGATGAAATGACTGGGCTCTATGGTGGTGTGGTTTGAGGAAGAATACAACATATGAAAACCCTTGTGGATTCGTGTGTGCCCATTAGCCAGCCTTCCTGTGTTTTTATTATTGTTGAGGTTCATGTTTGTGTGCAGTGGGCTAGTTTATGGGCTTGGCAGGTATTCATCATTTACTTATAGATTACTTTCTTGAAAAATTTCTGTTACTCTTTAAAGGTGTTCCTTTCAATTGCTAGTATATGTTTATGTATGATTTTTTTTTTAAGTTGCTTTTATTGACATAATGCTTTATGAATGCACTTTCCTAATATTTTGGTCTTTATATACAATTTCTTGAGATTGTTTTATACCCTTTCTCCTCAGTATATTAGTGGAAGCAGTAATTAGAACATTGAAACAGTCCTAGTTAGAAAATATTTGTATTTATTTATAAATGTATATCTATGATCACATGCATTATATTCTTCCATATTCATTGTAGTTGGATGTCACTTTTGATGGCCAGATGAAAAGTGAAACAAGGAAAATATCACTTTTACTTAGATGACCATCAGCCACTGAGGTAATTGTTATGGATCCTCCTTTGGTGTTTTTTACCCCTTTTAGGTACCTGCCACAACTCTTTGAATCTAGGATTAAGTTTATTCATTGTACATCAGCGCTATAAGAGCATCAAGGCCAGATCCAAGGAAACAGTTTAAGATTACATGTATTGACATTGTTACAATCCATTTGTCTTGAGGATTTTCACCATTTGTATTACGATTACTGCTGTCTTGTAAAATTTTAATGATTGCTATTTAAAAGAAAATCTACCGTACAAAACCAGCCTTATCCTGCTTCCAGGTGTGGTGTACTTTTCAGTGTGCTGACTCCCAAAGTTGCACCTGGCCTCCCAAGTGGAGTCAGAGATTGAAGAGTTTCATAGTTTTCAGTAATATCAGAAGGAATCTGTTTGTCCAAAACTTCCATTTTGTTAATACAACAGCCTTGGTGTATCATGTCTTTTTGTAGTAAGCCACCTAATTACCTAATTCCTCCCTTTTGTTGTCTCTTTTACTTCTAGTTTTCAGTATTGTTTGCAATTCAAGTTGTGGTGGCAGGTTGGCAAGAAAGGAAAGGGTACCAATAGGGAGGTGAAATAACAACTGCTTTGGCTGTTGATTATTTAAAGTTTATGCACTACTTTGTTATTTTGATATCCAAATGTAACTTCTAGCTGCCATCCTTTAGATGAAATTATTGGCTGAGGTCTTAATTGTTAATACCTTTAGGAAAAAGGTGATTTTTAACTATTCAGTGTTATTTTCTTCTTTTCATTAATGTCATTTATTTCTTAATTCTCAAAGCATTCAAATTATTGCATGTTACTGACCCACATATGCACTTTACATTTTTTTTTACTGTTAGTATCTTCCTGTACTTTTACCTGTCATATTTACTTGATCATATTTACACTCTAGGTCACTTTCGCCTTATTTGTGGTATTATATCAGTAAACCTCTGCTCCATCATCTTAGTATTCTAAACACCATCTTTATGGCATTATGAAAATGTAGGCTACATTGATATTCCTTTTCCTAACATGACCTATGGTCCTACTTTGTTTCAATCTAGCTGACATCATTTTCAGTACCTACAGTGTTATGAATGAAAATTACTCCATTTGTTTTTCTTCCTCAATCTAAAGAGGAGTTTCACCTGATTTGGCATTTTTTTGCTTTACATGTCATTTAATAAAACATTATCATATATCTTAAACTGTATCAGCCTGCTCTCTAGCATGCTAAGAATCACAATCTCTTACTTTGTGTGATGATACATTTTATATTCATTAGATTTCTTGTAAATGTGCATACAAGTGATTCTCTTGTAATGCTGTCTTTGTTTCTCTTTTCCCCTTCATTATAGGAGTAAGATGAAATACTGTTAAGTCAGACTGACTTTTCTTCATATTTAAATGATGTTATTCAAGAACTTGTTTCTTCTATGACTAAAAAGTGTTATGATTATGCTAGTCTTGTCTGCTTAGGAAGCTTAAGTAACTGGAACAATTTGTCCATAAGTTATTTATATGATGCAAGTCAGGGCGAGTGGCTGATGTGATCATCTGATGGGTTACAATTTATTCATGAAGAATCGATAACATTTCATTGATCTATTTTAGTATGACAAATTCTCTGATGTGGGTCCCACTTGATCTGTTACAGTGTAATTAATTGTATGATGTATGCTTTAAGTGCAAAGGATTTTTCACAATAATGTGATGGTCCTCATTTCAACACCAAGAATACCAGAGATTAGAAGAGTATTTGTAACTAATGTCTCTCCATGATTGCTGTGTTCAATAGAATCATCATCTGTGGTAATTTTGTTCTATCAGGGAAGTTTTTACTATTTCAATGAAAATTGTGTTTATGTGGCAAAATGCCTTCATTTCAGTATTGACATTAATGCAGATATTTTATATCATCAACCCGTATATTCTGGCCAAGGTTAGATTATTCAGTAGGCCCCCAATATGATGGAAACGGGTTATTAGATACAGACAGATAAATGCATTCTAAATGTTCTCTTATGTCAAGTACTTATCTAGTTAATTTGTAAAATAACTTGCAGCTTGATTCAGGTAACAGGAGCAGACAAGACTAGATAATTATGACTTTGACATCAATATTCAGGGTGGATATTTTTATATGATATTTATAGATATGTGTGTGCATGTGTATATGCTATTAGGAATAGTTGCTAGTGAAAGCAGGCCTGTGTCAAGGATGTGTTATGTCATCAGGGCTGTTTAATCTGTATATGGATGCGGCAGTAAGGCAGGTGAATGCAAGGGTCTTAGGGTGAAGGCAGATCTGCTGCATTGTGGAAGCAGAAAGGGGAATGGAGGGTGAATCAGTTGCTGTTTGTAGATGACAAAGCTTTAAAGGCATACTCCAGGAAAATACAACAGAAGCCAGTGACAGGGTTTCGGAGACTGTGATAGGAGAAGGTTGAGAATAAATGTGAATGAATTTATGGTAATGAGGTTTAGCAACGGGCTGAAGCAGGATGATGTGAGTGTAATTTTGGCTGGGGTGAATCTGGAGGAAGTGTAGTTCTTCAGGTACCAGTAGAAAAGGTAACTGTTGAATGTGTGCTAAGAACAAGGTGATGGTTAAAGAAACTTAAGTTTTCACGAGATAGGTATAGGTGGTTCTTAAGAGACTATGTTAAAGTAGAGATAGAAAAAAAATTTTAGGATTTTTTTAAATTAATGATGAAGTTAAAGAATTGTGGGTATTGGAAAAAGTTTACATTTGTCTATAGCTTGTAATGTTACGAAGAAAATGGTGATGGAAAAGATTATGAGATCGTGGATATGGCTGACTGTTTCATAGGATGCTGTTTGTTGTACTCTGATGTTGAAGAGATAAATATGGTGTGACAATAACAAACGCTAAAGATGGATGTTGAGAAGGGTTCATAGGCGGAATGAAACATAATGATGCTGGCAAAAAGTTGTTGTTTATTAAGTAAAGGATGGATGTCTGTTGATATAAGCATATGGAAAAGATATGGTAAAGCCTGATGTGAGCATGAATTAGTGAGATGAAGGCAAGAAGAGATTGGAGATATAACGAGTGCATGAGATTTTAAGAGTGAGGGAGTACATTGGTGAGATTTTATTGAATTGTAGAGTGATTATGATAGATGGAAGAAACAACATTGTTCACCCTACTAGATAGTACAAAAGAATGCATTTTAAACATTGAGTGATATAGATAGATGCTGGGTTTTGTATGAATTGACTTTATTTAGTGAATATTATTTCCTTTTCTTTGATCTGTCTTTTGGTGGTTGGTCTTCTTCTTTTCTGTCATGTCCTCTCCTCTCTTTCCATTCCTTCCATGGACTCAGTTGACTTGGGCCAGGTGAGTCGCACATGTGGCAGTGGGGGGCTGGACTGCCGAGTCAGCCAGCATCAGCAACAGCAGCCTCCCTACTCCCCTCCTTCGCTCTCCCCATTTGGAGAACTTCGGCTACACAAGGGCCAACGTTCCAACTGGTGCTGTGGCTTGGCCATAAAGGCCATCAAGAAAAACATTGATTTTGATTGTTGAGGAAAATGTCTTCAGTCTAAATAAAGAAAATGGCATGAATCTGTACATGACTTTGTGATGGAATGTGAGTGAAGAAAAAAATTATTAGTGATATTGGAAATAGTATATTAGAACATTGAATTTTCATTTACTTGAATGCTTTAACATATAGATACACATCCTAGAAGATAACATTGTTGCTTGCATCTGTTCTCCAGGTTTGGAATATATCTGATTAACTTTCACTGAAAAGTTTGATATGATTATAGAATGCTGAACTTTTATGATACACACCCCAGAAGGTAATACTTGCTTGTATATGTTCCCAAAGCTTGGAAAGCATCTGGTTAAGTTTCCTCTGAGTAAAAAGTGTATCATATGTAAATTGTATATTTTATATTTGCAGAAAGCTTCTCAAATTCCCTCAAAGTTTGTTCATAGAAAGATCTCATTTTTATATGTGTATACTTTTTGTATATGTATTAATAGTTACTAGTAATCAGTTATATAATAGTAATGAGAGAATACTCCTTAGTAATGTAAACTATTTGAGAAATTTTACACACATCAGTATTAATCAAAATATTTTTGTACATTGTTCTCCAGTCTCTTCCCATAGATTTATACATGTTTAAGGTATATAGTTTCTAACTATGGTCAGTGAGATGGATCTTCCTTTAATAACTGTGGTAATAGTGAATAATTTTGGATTTAGATTATACTGATAATCTTATGGGTTTTAAACCACCATTGTTATTTAAACTATAATTCTATGAGGTAAGGTAAATGAGTGTAGCAAATTCACAGTACATTTTTTCTTGTTTTATCAGTTTTTTTATATGACTTTGCACTGCATTTAAACTGGCAAAGTCAGTGTCTGCTGGATAAGTCAAACAGTAGAGGAAGCAGATATTTAAAGAGTCTGCTGAGTACAATGGTTTAGTTGTGCTTAACAGTTTGGACTGAACTTTTCTCCAGTTCACCCCACCTACTTAGGGCTTGTTATCATGTGTAAAGAATTTAATAGTTTCATTGTTAACATCCTGATGATCCTCAGGAGGAAAGCCAGATTGTTTATGATTATATATATTTGGATGGATGTTTATGATAATTTTATCTTTTTGAATATGAAAGTTCCCTTTGATGGGAGTAATGCAGCTTCTTATGTGCATTATATACATTGTGTATACTTTGTGTGGAGTTTGCCACACTTATAAACCTCTCAGGTCATACAGAGTTTTCAAGCATTTCGGTTTAATGGACTTAAGTTCCCCTTGTCTGTTATGGTTATTGTATATGTTAGCTTTTCTGACACTGGAGCTGCACTGAAGGATCTTTGTTGATAATAAGTAAGCAGATTATTTGTTGTATAAGGTCCATGTTAAATGATAACTTCTATACTGTTTATAAAGGAAAATGTAATGAGCTTTGTTCTTAGAAAGGCTTATTTCTGTGTTTTGGTATGCTGTAAACTGGGAGACCTTATGCCCCTGGTCATCTTTGATCATGGTTCTTTGGGTAATCGAACAGAATTCCAAATGAACTGAAAGCTAAATATCTCCTAGTCCATAGATGCTAGACTCTCCAAGACAATTAATCAGCAATTGGCCTGAATTGAGCTGAGCAATATTTCATTATCTATTCCCTTACATTGCTATCTGGAAGGTAATGATTCCAATCTCCCAGCATACACTCCATCAGAAAACAGAATTAATTCTCCAAATTCAAAATTACATCTATGTCTCATTACATTTGAGCTAAGAAAGTGTATGCTTCTTATTCTATAGCACAAAGAATGAATCATGTTTTTGGATTTCTGCTCACTCTTCACCTAATAGTCTCTCCATGACTTATTATAATTAAGTGAAAGGCAATGCAGTGATACTATTTCTCCATACATCTTGAATTCGGAACAATTACAGTCTGACTAGGGAGAGAATAATTTTCCATGCCACCTCTTTCTATCTCTTCATTTGTTTGTCTGTCTGTCTGTCCTTTATCTATAAATCTATTCCCATTTACTTTGGATCGATCAAACACATATTGTGTCTATTTTTGTGTTGATGTCCACTATTCTAAAGTAAATGTAATCTCCAACAAGACTACAGTACTTCATAAGTATTCACTTTGATTTCTAAGATGAGACTAATGTTTCCATTTACACTTCCATCCTCACACCAAAAATTCCCCTGCACAGTTGACAGTCATTTCCTTGATGCCCTCACCTGTAGCATTCAACGCTTTATTCTCTGCATCTGAACAAATGAAAGACATCCTTTTTTAGTAAGCTAAGCTAGTCCTCCAACAAATGTGCCTCTTGAAGATAGTTAGAAATATTAGTAGTGTATAATCTTAGTTCATCTACTACTTTCAGAGCTGAAAAATGTCAGAAGTGAAAGAGGAATTCATGAAATATTTCTGGTTGGGAATTGATTGCATATGTTACTAATCATGTCTTTAGCACCATCATCTGAAAAAGAAAATTTTAAGATATAATCACTTCTCACTGCATCTCTTCATCTCTTCTGTGGTTCACCTCTTTTCCTTGTTCCTGAAACTTAACTATTAGAAATGCATTCTCAAAAGCCAGTTTATTATATTTATTCTCGATAAGCCAGTTACTTGCCATGTTTCATACAGCCATACCATCCCAGAAGACTTTCATCCATGTGCCTTTCTTATGACTTCATCATCCTACATGTCCTCACGTCATCATTCATCATTTTACTTATCCTCCTGATTCCAACAGGATTTTGCAAGTTACTCATTTCTTTTGCTTTTCTTCCCCCCTTGTCTTGAGCTATGTAAAATTGGGTTTCACATCCAAAAATCAGCATTGGAACAACTACTATTTTTTTGTGGGTTCTTTTTGCACTGTACACAAGAGCTTTCGGTGCACTTAAATTTATTTTTTACTGTTGCATGACTTTCAACTTCAGCTCACCTGCTATCATACTTAATGTAATTTACTCCCAAATTTATGAACTTAACTAGAGCTTCAGTTCCTCACCATGCAAGCTGATATTACTTTGTGATCTTTCATACTTTTCTAAAACTAGGTTTTACTTCATTCACATTCACTTTCATCATCCTCCACATACATACATCACAAAGTGGCCCAGCATTCTATCCAGCTCTTCCTTTGATTTAATCAACAATAGAGCATCATCATCATAGGGCATCTGACAACTTCCTTTTCCTTTCTTCACAGCCACTCCAGCATGGTGTCGTCTTATGTAATGCTCCATTCAGAAAATCATTGGATAGAAATGGTAACATCCCTTGAGCTTGATAAACATCACTGTTTATTTCAGACCACACACTCATACCAATTGACAGGATTGTTCTTTAAAAATTGGTCAAGGCTTACCACCTACTTTAGCACAACCAATCAGCCAATAATGTTTATTAAAGACTCATTCTCGATCCTTCTTTCTAGATTTTGATTGAAAGTGATGATTTCATAACAATAACAGAAAGCAAGCTGTTTCCAACTAACCATTAGCCATTACAGTCATGAGCACTTGAGTTGTGTGAAATCAACTCACAGTGTTTTTCTAAACCAGGCATACTGAAGGGTAGATGACATATTAGGTTTAGCATACAAATTGATTTTAAGCATACTAGAATTGTAAAGATTCTTGACTACCATTTTCTCAACCATGTAGTCTGCCTCCTTGGCCTATGAAATATGAATGCTAATTTTGTTGCTTGTAGCTCATTTTCAGCTGCTTTATTTCATTTTGCAGATTATTTTAGGGATGACTTTTCAACCTCTTTGCGTAATTATTGTACTATCTATAACTTCTCAGCCAAGTATTGAGAATGTGCAATTAAAAATTTTTTAACTGTGAAAGTTAATTCAGGAATCAGATCTATAAAATGGAGATATATATAAGTCATTTACGATGTCTGGAAATTTGAAGTGGGAAGAAGCAGGTGAAAGGTTAATGTAGGCTTGGATGAAAAACTACTGTTGACATTGATGATTAGTGATTGATATTTCTAATTCATTCTTTTATTAGTGCTTGATATTTCTAATTCATTTTGTTATTAGTGCTTGATATTTCTAGTTCATTCTGATGTCCTGATAGCAAGAGAACTCCAACCATAGATGACCTGAGATATTTTTGTTTTTTAGGAGTACTTTAAACAAGACTCAAAATTTATGTCAGTGCTCTGTTCTTGCTGATGAGTGGAATAACAAGATATTTGATAAAGAGCTCAGCTGGCTTGGAAACGAGGACTGCATTGACAAACTATTCATTTATGATCCTTTTTATTCAAAGGCTGTTTTAAATGTTGAATTAGAGGTGTGCTGTGCATAGAATGGTTAGTTTGGCATTGATGATTAGTGTACTGTATTTTCTCTTGAACTAATGCTAATCTGTCAACAAAGAAGAGCTAATATGATTTAGAGACTGTGACAGAAATTGATAAATTCACCGTGGAATCATGGGGGTTGAAGTGAATCATAGGATAGGAGTGGGGGATGAGGTCTAGGGTGTATTGAAGTGTGTGTGGAAGGAGAAATCATTTTCTGATAGGATAAAAATAGGTATTTTTTAAGTTATGGTAGTATCATCAGTGTAGTGTGAAAGTACTAGAAATGAAATGCCTGAAGAGTGAGTTGTAGTAGTTAGCACATTATGAATGAAAGAGCTGACTTCAGTGTGCTGAAATAACTTATAATTGAGCAAAGTAAGACTGACTTTGAGGATTTACCTGTAAGAAGTTGAGGGGGGAATACCTAACTATTAATGCCTACAATGGCATTTTACTGCAATAGCTGGGCTAGTGCAAGACACTTGCCACAATACTTGTTTGTTGAATTTAATTGTTCCTCCCTGCCTTCACTCTTCTTGTCAGTCTGTGTTTCATCATGGATTAACTTCCACCATGAATCTAGGTTTCTTTTGAATGCTTCAGCAGTCATGCATTTTTCTCATTTTTCCTGGTATTGCAATAATAATATTTCGAGCTCTTGCAAGGCATTTGTATATGATTATTTAGTATCTTTTTGATATGTTCCTTGGAATTATGCCTTCCATTTGCTGCCTTACATGTGCCATTACATACCTCTCCCTTCTTTTTAGAACATAGAGTTCAAATTCTTTCATCATCTTGTAGTAGTTCATATGATCCAGTTTTGCTTGTGAAGTGTCTGTGTTCTTTCCAACTTGTTTTTTTCCAGCTGTTTAACTGGTGAATATGCAACATTATAGGATTCAGTTTTGCTTTTTATGAATACATTAAAAATTTTACCGTTAGTTTTCTGTCTCTTCTGGTACTCTTACATTGTGCTCCTTTGATTTAAGTTTCTCATTTATCCTAACCAAGAAAGAGTGAATGAGACTTTAAGATCCTTGGGTCTGAGCATTCAGGAGGGTGGTAGGGATACATGGGATAGAATGCACTGGATTGATAATGGAAGCAACATGCTGTCAGTGGGCCAAACTAAGGCATATGAAGCAGTCCAGGTAAACCATGGAATAGTCAGTGTGGCTTGGCTGTGGATAATAGGATTTGGTATAAGTTAATTATTATATAACAGCTAAATAGTGGATTTGTGCAAATAAAGCCTTTCTTCAGCTGTCCCTGATGCTACCTCACTAATGCGTGGAGAAGTGATTGTGTACGAAATAATTATAAATTCATTGTCATTTACAGATACTCATTGTCACTGGTAAATTAAGAGTGCATTGATGTTCAGGTTAGCAGGTTGGTCAGTGATAATTAGCAGTTCCTATATAATGCAAAGAAAATTGATCTTCGGTCAGCCTGCAATTAAACTGTAAGGTGCTGCATCAGTGCAAGGTGCTTTAGTTGACAAAAGCCAGGCTCAAACCTTGGGTGCCTTTCCTCTTTAAAATTTTGATAGCCTCTGAAGTGACAAGGAATTCACTCATGGCATGAGCTCAAGGCCAAAGATGGTACTAATCTTTTCTGCTCATGTATTTATAGCATTCATAATAGTCACATCTTGTACACAAAAGTCTATGAATTTATTTGCTCATTAGTATTGTCACTCATTTTGTATCAGGAAACTTTCACTCTGCTTATCTGGTGACTAAGATATCATGTTATTAGTGGTACTCTCTGGCAAGTTTGTGCAACTTGCATAACAAGGGATATGCAATTTGAAAATGTATGGAAAATTGTAGATTAGTTTAGACACCTGACATTCAGCTTGTGACAACTGCCACATAATGAGTTTTCTGTTCATAAAGTGGTAGAAACACCACTTATATTCACAGTTGCTTGACTTTGATAACAAGACTCAGTCCCTGGAACAAAAAAGAAAATAATACTGCTGGTTATGAATAAAGAAGTACGTTGTAGAAAATCCAAGTCCTAATATTGTGTGGTATCTAGACTTGCTTTGAAATACAAATGTTAGGCTTGAGCTGTGTGAGGATATAAAGTCTCTAGAATTTTGGAGTTACCACACTCTTTATGGCATGCAACATCAGTATTGACAAATTTCAGCTTGAAAAACTAGATGCTGTTTCAGTGGTTGTTGTCTGTTTGTTATAGATTTGTTGCTATTGTATACTACTTGCAGTATATATATATATATATATATATACATAAATAAATATTTTTTTTTCATACATATTCACCATTTCCTGTGCTAGTGAGGTAGTGTTAAGAACAGAGGGCTAAGCCTAAGAGGGAAAATCTTCACTTGGCCCCCTTCTCTGTTCCTTCATTTGTAAAATTAAAAACTGAAGGGGAGGATTTCCAACCCTCTGCTCCCTCCCCTTTTAGTCGCCTTCTACAACACACAGGGAAGCGTGGGAAGTATTCTTTCTCCCCATCCCCAGGGATAATGGATGTGAGAATATGCGGCATTTCTTCATCTGTTCCTGGCATTACCATGCTTTTGCAGGAAATGGAGATCAAGTATGGAAAAAATAGATATTTACACAAAACTGAAATACCAAGCTTTTGTTGTTGAAGGATTCTTTCTCCTTCAGTTTTCTTTCTAGAAATATATTCTAGGAGTTTCAGGTGACAATATTCACAAATGCATTAGGGGTTTGGTTTTTGTAAAATAGTTATGATTTAGAGGTTTTTGTAGATGTATGGAGAGATATTGACAGGCTTCCATAATGGACCTTCAGTCTTGACTTTTTCTACATATCAGCATTGTTTTTAGACCAAATAACGTATAGAATGGTGAGCAAATCAGATACAACTTGATAGATATAAAGAACAACTAATCATGTATTTTATGAGGTTATGATCAATAGAAAGTTTAGACTTTGACTCATGGTTTTATGTGCCTTTACTCAAAGTCTGTGATTCATATTGTTACAGTTGTAAACCGCATCATTATCGATAACTTACCATTGCAATGCTCGTGTGTTTGGTAAATATATAATAAGTAATTCTTTGATTTATTTGATAATGAAACCTGTGATAAAACACATTCTCTTGCATTGGATAGAGTTCATCATGTTTGCTTGCAGATTTTCTGTAATTAACTGAGATGAAAACTAGTGTCCTTAAAGTAAAAGAAATGCTAGAAGTATTTTTTTTCATTAAAGGGATTGGTTATTCCCAGTATAAGTAAAGCCACCATGAAGTCTACAGGGTCACACTTCCTACAAATTTAAAAAAAGCATAACTAAATGTCTTAATTCAAAAAAGTGTGTTTAAGTGTTGAAAACATACCAGTCTTCTGCCAGTCCTTACCATGATTTTACTACCAAGCTGTTGTTGCAGTCACTATGCAAAAGAGATCTCAGTACATATAGTGCACCATCCATATTTCTATAGGGAGATACCGTGTTATACCTTTTTCTTATGGTGAAATTATCTCAATCCATTGTGTAAGTATTGTGGTTAAGGATATGAATATTTTATGGATTCCTTCTTATTATTTTTTGGATTCTTGAGCAAGTTAAGGCTTAAGATGTCAAGATCATTAAACCTTATATTATTTTACCCTCTCTTCATTCTTGAAGGAGCCTGTCTCTCTCTCCCTTGTTCTTGTGCTCCAAGCTTCAGTAAACTCTTCTGGAACCTGAAGGATATTCACATTCTCAGAGGAGTCTTCCTTACACTTGCCTATCTGTTACAGATGGTGGTCACACCCGTACATAGAATTATGACATTAACTGACTGCAGTGACTGATTGAGGGTAGTTTGGTGGCAATGAAAGTATAAGTTTTGCTTTTGTGTACTTTGTGAGCATTTTCAAGTAATGTGGGTAACGACTTTCTGTTTCTCCTGAAAATTTTCATGAAGTGTGGTTGTATAAACCTTAGGTTGGACCCACAGTCAATCTTAGCATTGGTTATCTTGTAATGGAAAAAATTCAAAGGTTAAAGCAGGTTTTCAAAGCCCAGTAGTATTCTGGTGAGTTTAGATTGTTTACAATAGTGTCTGATGATTTATAGTAGAAAGTATAACCTTTGAAATCAATTAAATGTTATTCTGTGATTCCATTAAACCAAATTTAAGATGGAAACCTTAGTTATAGTCACATATTTATGATCTGTGCAAGGTGATGAATATACTAGTACTGTATAATATCTGACATTGTTACAAATGTTTATCGTATTTATACAGGCTTTGATACTTCAAAAATGTACACCAGAGTTCAGAATATTGCTTTTCGAATGTTAAGAAGGGTTTTGAAAATTAGAACTAGTGTAATCCTTTGTCAGAAGTTTAAAGGAGTGCATATCTTCATAAAGTCACTGTTAAATTGTTATTCTAGTATTGCACTTTGTTTCAAGTTTCATTGGAGACAGCTTTTTGTTTTACCAGATGAGCCAACAAATTTCTTTTCTTACTAAAGAGGTGATTGCCTTACCTTCCAGTTTACTTTTTATTGTCACATTTTCTTGTGGCAGCTACCTATATAATTTATTACTCACGCCAATAGCTCTCAAGTTCTCAGGGGAAGAGTTTTATGTCTGGACAGATGTCATGTCAGTGGCAGAATACTTTGCTCTTTGTCTGTCATGTATGTCATGAGCATAGCTTGATTACTTTCCTAACATTTCATAGAAGTCATATCCTTGTTTATTCTCTGTGGTGATGATGATGCAGAAATACCCGTGATTTTTTGGCCTTTAAATGAATAGATGTAGTGTTTAAACCTGGTAAGTATGACCCCCGTTCCAGGAGGGCCCATAACTGAACATCTTTAGAGAATCTTTAGGTGGTAATTGTAAAGCTTATGTACTTGTCTCTTTTAGAATCTTGTTACACCTTTTAGCTTTATATAGAAGTTATGAAATTAAAGTCTTTGTTGTATCTTTAGTCTTTTCTTATCAGTTGTGGCTCATGCTGTCATTTAAAATTATGCAGATGTGTGAAATTTCTTACAGTGTGCCATAGGAATTAAGAGGTGAGACATATATGTGTTTTGTACTTTTCTGAAGCTTTATTCATAAAAATTTTTGTTTCTGTATTCTGAAAGCACATCTAACTGTGATATCAGGTGTGGTCCTGTGTTATCTTTAGTCAGTGCCTCAGTATTTTTTGCTTCTTTAAGGTGATCACTTAAGACAGTCACTTTATGGTTAGTGTTTTCCAAAGTAGTTGATTTTTTATGAATATGGCTTTTAGTTTGACATCTTAACATTTTCTTTTTTTTTTTTTTTTTGCTTTAGTAACACATTAGTAAGATGCTTGTAAGGAATGCCTGTATTTCTTCAGTCCTATTCCTACTTCTTTGGAGTTATTCCAAAATTGCATATGATTACAGGTACTTTATATTAATAGACCTCATTTTGTCTTCTGTAATAAAAATAAATACTTCAGGTATGGTTAATAATGGTTAAAAGAGAAATTGAATGTATAAACCAGTGAGTGTGGGAATGAATGTAAATGTTTTTTTCTTTCTCTTCCTTTCATAGAAGATGCCTAGTATGGTAGAGTAATTAAAACATTCTCAAATGATAGGTAAATTAGTCCAATGTTTAGGGTAACAAAGTAGGGCTTCCATCTCTTGGTTAAAAATGAAGCTGCTCTTCGGGTTTGGGTGTCAGAAAAAGGGAGACAGCACTCTCTTGGGTAACACTTTTGGCTTGTCTTAGGGCAGAGATGTCATTACTGGTGGGTCAGCATCAGTGAATTAAGAATTGAACAATACTTGGGGTCAGTATGGTACATGGAGTGGAATAGTGCCATTTTAGAAGAGAAGTGAGCTTGTTTCAACAGAGCTAGAGTAGTGTATTAAGACTGAACCATTGTGGATGATAGGTGAGATAATATTAGGACTATTTTGAGAAACAAGTGGAGCAACAGCATCCTGGATGAGTGAGCTAGCCTAGGATCTAAAGCAGCAGTTAGTGGAATGGCATTTGCACAGTTCCCTGCTGTAGATTATCCTGCAGAACATGAAGAGTTTATCCAACATTGAATTTTTTCTTAAGTAACTTCATCCTTGATGTAGCTCCTGGCTTGAGACAGCTGCTGAAAATAATGTCAAAAGGTGATATTTCAGCTGTGAGACACAAGTTAACAAGGTGATTATTTTGTTTATTGTAAGTAAATGATTATGCTATAGAGTTATTATTTGGCCAATACCACCATTATTTTTCATGACCTGTCAACTCCTTGCATTGCTGGTTGTGCTGCTCAAAAGTTTTGTTTGTGCTCATAAATTGCATGACTCAATAAAGCTCTCTGCTGAAATTTAATTTCAGTGCCCCTTTATTGCGGGATTCATATTTATTCTTAACTGAAGCAATTATTACGCAGCTTCAGTTTCACTGTTGTAATTTTTTTTGTGTGTGTTTTAGATATGCATGTTTACTCAGAGCAATGCTTTCCTTTTCTGAGTACTGTATTTGAACACAGGGACATTTGTGAAAACAGTAAAAAACATTTGTATATCTTTCAAAGATACAAGGTGAATGAAACTCTTTGTACAGATGTATTTTCATTGTTAAATATTGTTTTTTGTAAATATCAAGCAACCTACAAAGACTTCAGTATCTCTAAGCTATCAGACTCGATAGTTAGAAAATTTAAAGATATAACCTTAATCACAGGCAAGTGTTATCCTATCTATCTCACCATTGATAACCCAGGACTTATATTAACAGAAGTACTCACCCAGGAATTATAAGAACAGGATTACTAAATTGAGACTTATATTGTTGTTAGTACATTAACTCTGAAACTTGCATTGATTTTATTAACCTTGAGACTTGTATTATTTTCAGTCCATTAACCTTTGCAAATTTCCTTTCTCAACTCTGGTACTTTACTGCTTCTTAGTCTTGAAATGTCTGAACCTAAGTTACTCAAGTGATATAAACAAAAAATAGGATGTTTCAAGAAAAAACATGCTATTATGGTGCCAGATTATGAGAATTGGTTTTTCAATTAATATAGAAACACTGCTTTATATTGATCTGGTTGTTTTGTTTTTACAGCTGTGGTTCAGTGGCTAATTAAAAAACAAATCAGACAAATAGGAGTGTGTCTGCTTCTCCTGTACCTTCGACTTCCAAGTACTTCTCACTTCTCAGATGGGAGCCAGATAAAGTCAATCTCTTTAGGTCCAGAAAGTCACAAATGAATTTTTAAAGATATGGGTGGAGTTGAGGGAACAGAAAACTCATTGTAAAACTCATTTCTTTAACACTAGGTTTAGTGAGTAGATCAACCCAGGGTAGTCATTGGTTTGACATTTGAGTGGGGTTACTCTTGCCTGTGATTGGACTTAAGATGCCAACATTTGTCCACCATGTATGCCAGGTGAAGTGGGCTGAGGTCCGTGTAGGTTGTACTTGAATTTCAGGTACAAGTTTTTCCAAGTCAGGACTTGTTTCCTTGCATCTCTTATTATATGTTAACATCCTTTTTATGTCTTAGGATTCATCAGACTTATTAATGATTGAATTGTGTATAATATTCCAAAAGGATATCTATATTGATTTTTTCATAATTTTAATATTTATTGTCATTTCAAAGTAGACAATTAAAAAAGTAAATTTACCAAATTTATCATTATCAAAATATTTGCCAAAAAATCTTGCTGTTGGCACAACTTAATTGAAATATACATATTTCAGCTTTATTGGATAGTCCTCAAGTGTTGATTGCTGAAGAGGAGAAAATCATCATTGAGGAAACACATGGAAACCAAGTTGTAGTGGAGGAGAAGTGAGTGTATAATAATTACATATAGTATTATTTTTCCTCAGAATAAAAGTGTTGGTTGTAGACCTAGCTGACTAGGGAAGGAGTTATTTTATTTTTATAAAAGAGAAGTCATCTAGAATATAATTGTAATATAAATGATAATGTTGATAATCAAGAACATATATGGCAGATCATCAGAAGGTACTGCAGTGTAAATGTGGTCATAGGACCAATGGGGTGATACAGATCAACCTGTCAGCTCATATTCATACTATGGGAGAGCTTCAGAGGAAAACCATGATCAAAAGATTTACCTCCAACAACACACTCTCAAGTATAAGTGCATAAGGGCTGCCTAAAGTAGACCTCGTGTTTGACTCACTTAAGGGCTACCTAAAGTAGACCTCGTGTGTGACTCACTTAGGAGCTGCCTGAAGTGGACCATTTGTGTGAGACTCTTTTGGTATATAGGCAACTCTTACTTAAGAAGTAACTTTATGCCAATTAATTTACATGTCGGGATATTTTAATTAATTGCAATATAAGCACAGTAGTATGATTTTTAAAATACTTTTCTTGTAAACCCTCTGAAATTCTCTACAGAAAACACTAGGCAGAAAGCCAACAAGTGTAATCCACACATATTTTTATACTGTTGATTATAATTCAGCCTTTATAATAAATAAAATTTCTCTTTGTAGGAGCTTGGTGGACACTGTCTATGCTTTGAAGGACCAAGTTGCCACGCTCTTTCGTGATTACCAGTCTCTAAAGAAAGCTTTTGAATTAGAGCAGCAAGCTTCAAGACACCTGCGTAGCATTGTGAAACAGCATGTTTTACTTGGACGAGATGACATATCTTGGGATATAGAAGTGTGACTTAGGAATTAAAAGAATTGGTGTATAATATCTTGGAGGAGATGTTATAAATAGTATAGTTTTGTTACTTGACTCAGTCACAGGCCATAATAGATGACTGTTTAGCTAAGTCCTTTCTTTAAGTTACATATGGTGACTTTTCTTAAGAAGCCATAATAGTGTTGGGATCATTCTACATTCTTATCTCTTAAGACCATTGTTCACGTTTTGGTATGTTGCAGCAATAGAAGATTACTCCCTCCAGTTTTTGTGGTGCTAGTCAATTTCATCAGCAAGGGGCCTGGACTAGACTGTTCTTTCATGCCCAAGAGGTGCTATAACAATTGATTGGAAGCAATGCAGGGTTATTTCAATTGAAGAAAAAAAAGTGATTTCAAGGACAACAAAACAAAACTAAGCTTGTATGGTTTTGATGCTCAGAATTCCATTAATCATCATTGTAAACTGTAAGTAATTTAGCCACTTTACAGCATCATCATGGACAGGGAATTAGCTAGTCTTGGATCAGTGGTCGCAGTATTAAGCAGTGTACAAGATTTCTGCTACGTAGCACAGTTCTATGCAATGAGAATCCTTCCTTTGTGATTAACTTTGATATAGTTTTTCATTTTTAGTGTTATGGCTGTATCATAACTTATTAAGGCACATGAATGTGTAAAATGACTGTGTAGAAATTTATCAGGGGTTATGAATAAGTAACATGATAAACCTGAAGACCAGCTGAATTCTCCCCTGATGAACAAACTACTGTGATTATGACTTATGTGCTCTAACTGCGATCAGCAGTAAAGCAAGTTCATATGTTTTCATTATCATGAATCTTAGTGACAGTTGGGTAACAATATTCATACAGTCTTCTTGTTCTTCTAATATTGTTTTTATTCCAGCACTTCTTGCACAATCATCACTGGTGACTTAAAGTGTCCTTCTTGAGGCGAGGGTGAAGGGTCCAGCAAGAAAGCCACTAAATTCATTAAGGGTAAACCTTCTTTTTGATTAAACAGTAAACTTTACTCTGAAAATTATCATCTCAGCCATAGAACATACATCATATTGTGCTATGGTTGCCGACACACTAGTGTGTTGATTGAATTTAATGTGTATCCCTGCAGTTCTAGGGACTTATGGCAGACTAATGTAGTTTGTTTGTTTAAAGTATTTTTAGGGATGATGATCTTATTACTAATGAAACTGAATTCCACTTAACTCCTTATCCTCAACATACTGTCATCTGATGATCCTGTAGAGGTCTTCCATTGTCACCTGTCGATTTAACTTTATTAATTATGTTTAGATGTGCGGGTGACTTATCAAGTCTTGAGTAGCCTACAGAGGTCTTCTCTGTTGCCTTGAAGATGCTGCAAAAAATTCCTCTTTCCTGAGTATCCACACAGCCACCATTTTAGGTGTATGGCTGTTAACCTACAAGGCACCTTTGCATAGTGATCCTGTGAAAAATACATTGATTGTTGGAGGAGCTAAATGATGAGTAAGAACACTTAAAGTTATGTTCCAGTTGGTAAGGAAGGTAAAGAGGAATAATATGAAAAATGTGAAGAAATAAGTGATTTAGAGGTTTTAGCGGGATTGCTTGATGAGCAAGATGGCCAGCATAGAGGGCTTCCACTTCCACCATTGGCTTGAATTTTCTTCACATGGCAGAAATTACATAGCAACTGCACCTAATTTTTTTCAACTGCACCTAATTTTTGTCTATGTAATCCCAAGGCTTGTAGGACTTTGGTAACAAATAATATGAAAAAGCCAGAATATTTCCAAAGAAAAAGCACCTCCAGTATCCTCCCTCTCACATTTTTAATGTGTTTACTGTGGTTTGTGCTGTGTAATATTTCTTGAAATTCACGTTTTTCACAAACAACGCAGTGTCTATGTTTGAAATTTATTTCAAGATAAAGAACTAAAACTTCAGAATGCTCCCCAAACATGCCAGTCATTCTCACTACTCAAACTACATTTCAAATGAATGTAGTAGTGTTTTTAAAATATTCATGGTATTCACCACCAGTGTTGTGCCTGTGTATAAAACAAGTTAAGAGTGAAATCAAGCTGAATAGAAACAGAGGAACATCATCTCCACATCCCTTTGTCTTCAAACCCACTGGCCTCCACCACTCACTCAGCTGTGGACTTTTCAAGTATTTTTTCTTGCACTGAAATAGTAATCTACCATTTCATAATGGATAGAGTATTTTTTCTTTGAGCTTACAAGGATGAACAGCAGAACCAGTAGCACTATTTTTAAATGTTCCACATCATATTGTGGAACAACTGTTTATGCAACATAAAGGTGAATCAGTTAGATTCCAGTGCTTCGTTGGTGCAGCCATTTATTATATCGACATAAATTTGCTTAAAGATTACTAGAATGATTGGTTCCAACTCATATACTGGTATCTCAAACCTGCATGGGTGTTACATGATTTGTAAAGCTGCAAAAAATGTGATAGATGTAAGGCCAAGATAAAGTGAATCCTTGTTACCTCTAAAACAGCAAATATCACTAAAAGTAAGTTTTCCAGTTCCAGATGTTTTGGGGAAACTTTAGTTTTGAGTGGAGTATTCAGTCTCTCATCAGAGTTAACACATTTTGTACTTATACCTTAGAGTGGCAAAAAATATTTTGAATATGTTAATATTTTCTTGTGGCTATTTTCACAGCTAACTGTTATCCTTATAACCCCCCTACATGATCATCATAGTAGTCCACCCTTCTGCAAGTCCATTTGGTGTCTTAAGTAGCATGAACCCCTCTGATATCCAGGTCACGCTTAGAGCATCATGACTCCATACGTGCTAGCCTTGCCTTTTGGCTAAACCTCATTGTAGATACAAGTTCATGTGGTATCTTTAGTAATTCATCTCCATGATTTCTAATTGGTGTCTACACCAGTATGCTACTTTGCTCATGCATAATCACAGTAGATAACAAAGCTTAAACTTGTAGTTGAATTTGCTATTTACGCTTTTAAGATCTTGGTAATTCATTTTCATTATTAGCATGGTAAGTTCGTTGAATTATTTGCCTTTTGCTCAAGGATCAGCAGTGGTGTTTCTTGCACACCTTGTCTTGTGGTAGTGCTTTTCTAGGTGTTTACCCAGTGCCTTCTGATCATTAATTAGGTATGTGCATCATACAATGCTGCAGTCTGTCACGATTAGACATTAGTGTGTCAATACATATTATCATACTTTAATGTTCACATGGAAGTAGTAGTAATACAGAGGTTAGATTTGTTTTATATTATTACTACTGGAGCAAGAGAAATGGTGGAAGAATATGTGGAACAGTGTATACGAGGGAGGCATGTAAGAACAGGAATAAGTGGAGACTTTTGCCACAGCCATCCCCTTGATGTGAGTTCTCAAAGACAACAGGCATTAGAGATAAATATATAGATTTGTTTTTTAGGTAGTAAAGAATTGTGAATGAGCAAGCAGAGGATGAATTACAAGATATAGATGTAAATTTGAATTTCTACAAAAAAAGTTAGGAGAAAAGCAAAAAGACATTAGTGATATGGTATAAAGAGGAAGAGGTGATGTAGAGGCACCTGGATTGTTAATATAGTAGAAAGTTGGTTGGCTTGGGATAATGTTTTAGATGGGACTGAATCACCAAAAAATTGTGATGAATGGAAAGCAAAGTGTAAAGAATAGTCTTTGGAAGAAAAAATAAAGCAAATAAGGATCTTGGGAAAACAAATTGAAATTTGAGAGAATAACAGCTATATAGGAAGGCAGAAAACAGATGCAGGAGGAGGTCTATACAAGACAGATGGGAGATTCCTTGTCAGAGAAGTTGAAGTTTGTGAGATAGAGAGAGAGAACACATACTGTATAATAACTAATAAATGGGACCCATATGTAAGATGTGGATCCAGGTTCAATGGAATTGGAAGTTGAGAGACTGGAGAATAGGTAAGGTGCAGAAGAATACATTACAAATGAGATGGTGAAAAGAGCAGTAATGCAACACAAAAATAGAGAATGCATGGGATGTGGCATGGTGAAGAATGGTCGCAAAAGCAGTTAAATGGATATACAGTACAAGGGGTACATGGCAGGACCAAGTGTTCATGTGCTACATAATTGGAGGAAGGCAACAATTTACTCTATGTGTATACGTGAATGAGGTTAAAGTTATTGTAAGAATTCATTGTGCGACAGTTAGGAAGTGTATTGACCATACTTTCACACCGAGGTATATGGTGAAAAGAAAAAGTTCTAACCCTTTTGTACCATGGGTAACAGCTGAGAGCATTGGAGATGTGATAGGAAGTACTGACATGCCTTAGTGGTGCGGAATATATATGGGAGTGCATTAGGTCTACCCGTTATGATAGTAATTACATTTTCGTCAATGAGGCACAATATGAAATGTGTGTGGAGTACAGCTAAACATGATGAAAGAGTTATTGCTATCTTAGCTGAATCATAAAAGTTTAATATAGAAGAAAGATGATATATGTGAGAGCAGTTGACATTTTTATTAGGCATTCAGAGTGTAAGGTTTAAATATATATAGTAAAGTATTTGGGAGTGATATTCATTAAGTATGGCAATTTGATACTGAAGGTTGAGAGTTACATTTATGCAAGAATGCAGAGTTTGTCCAAAAATTCTTAACCTTTGCCATTTAATATCCATCCATGTCATAGATGGTACATTTAAGGGCACCAGTTATGAGACTAGTGAATTAGGTAAAATGTGCATCTTGGGCTAGTTTTTCTTAGTTTATTCTCTTTGTATGAAATGCTAATAAAATTACTTAATCTGATTATATTTTAAAGATTAAGCTTGTTCTCATACAGTTTTCAGTTTTGTTGGCCTAACTGTTAATCAGGTTTTACTGAATAAAGCATTTTGTTGTTTTAAGGCAGTAATTATATAAGTAAAATCCTACAACACATTGTGATCAGTGTAAATTATTTAAATACAAAACACTAACAAGATAAATTCTGAAGAGAAAAACAAGCCAAAACCATGTGTTTCACCCTCTAAAACTGTTAGTGTGAAGAAGAAACAATCACCTCAACTCGCCCCGACAGCTAAAGAAATAAAGTCAAAAGAATAAGAATTGACTTGGCAAGGGAATAAAACAGGAAGATATAATTATGGAGGAAAGTAGAAGTACATAAAGTTAAAAAAGGTCGTTAGTGCAAAGGGAAAAAAAAGTGAAATTTGATACCCGCAAACATATCTGTCAAGAAGCTTGTTGAGTAAATGTGGTTCAAGAACAGAACCACCAGTTGAAGGAATAAGCTTCAACCACACTTTAGCTGTGCTTTAGTGTATAATAAATGATCTAATAAGAGCAGATACCAAAAATTATGTCAACTATTTATTTCTTATAAAAACCACAATACGTATGTTACACTTTACATTAGTAGTATGACTGGCCCTAAAATTAGAGTTCTAAAGAATTAACCCGAGAAAACTGCCAGTATAAAATATACATCATCTGTTCCCATTATCAGTCTAACTTTGTAACAAAGTTACATGCTAAGATAAGAAGTGATTATTCGTTCATTCTGTTCTCTCATACTCGGAAAAGATTTGTTGATACATTAACTAAATTCACCCATGTTTTATAAAACGTTTATCAAATGATTGTGACACATAAATGTTACATACTTCCACATATCCAGTTTACCATACAAGGCAGGTATTACACTTTTCCCACCACATGGTTCACTGTATACTGGTGCTCAGTCATCTCTGCCAAATTCTCTTACAAGTGACTCCAACATTCTACAGTAGACTGGTAACAGGCACGGTTTGATGCACATTATAAATTGTACACTGTAACACTACAAAAAATCTTTTAACAAATGACACGTACCTAAAAATTATACCAGATAGAATTCTGCAAGGAAATACCAACAGTGTAGTTAAATTCATAATTTTTGTAATAATTTGTTAACCATATAATTACTGAACTTTGCTATTATTTGGGCCAACCCCATCTGGTAGACCCAATCTAACAGGTCATTCAGGAGTTTGAGGTGCTGCATCTCCTACTTTTGGTGGGCTGGTCAGGACTTCATCAATCAGACCCATCTCTTTAGCCTCGCTTGCTTCCATGAATTTGTCACGCTCCATCATTGGGGCTGCAACACATATTGTGAGTTTAAAAGAAAATATTCGTATCACATCCGTTAAAATATGATTTATTTGTGAGTAGTAATATATATATTCCTGGTAAATTATATGGGGGGATATTGATTGAGAGGGTGAAGGCATGTACAGAGCATCAGATTGGGGAAGAGCAGTGTGGTTTCAGAAGTGGTTAAGGATGTGTGGATCAGGTGTTTGCTTTGAAGAATGTATGTGAGATATACTTAGAAAAACAAATGGATTTGTATGTAGCATTTATGGATCTGGAGAAGGCATATGATAGAGTTGATAGAGATGCTCTGTGGAAGGTATTAAGAATATATGGTGTGGGAGGCAAGTTGTTAGAAGCAGTGAAAAGTTTTTATCGAGGATGTAAGGCATGTGTACGTGTAGGAAGAGAGGAAAGTGATTAGTTCTCAGTGAATGTAGGTTTGCGGCAGGGGTGTGTGATGTCTCCATGGTTGTTTAATTTGTTTATGGATGGGGTTGTTACGGAGGTGAATGCAAGAGTTTTGGAAAGAGGGGCAAGTATGAAGTCTGTTGGGGATGAGAGAGCTTGGGAAGTGAGTCAGTTGTTGTTCGCTGATGATACAGTGCTGGTGGCTGATTCATGTGAGAAACTGCAGAAGCTGGTGACTGAGTTTGGTAAAGTGTGTGAAAGAAGAAAGTTAAGAGTAAATGTGAATAAGAGCAAGGTTATTAGGTACAGTAGGGTTGAGGGTCAAGTCAATTGGGAGGTGAGTTTGAATGGAGAAAAACTGGAGGAAGTGAAGTGTTTTAGATATCTGGGAGTGGATCTGGCAGCGGATGGAACCGTGGAAGCGGAAGTGGATCATAGGGTGGGGGAGGGGGGCGAAAATTCTGGGAGCCTTGAAGAATGTGTGGAAGTCGAGAACATTATCTCGGAAAGCAAAAATGGGTATGTTTGAAGGAATAGTGGTTCCAACAATGTTGTATGGTTGCGAGGCGTGGGCTATGGATAGAGTTGTGCACAGGAGGATGGATGTGCTGGAAATGAGATGTTTGAGGACAATGTGTGGTGTGAGGTGGTTTGATCGAGTAAGTAACGTAAGGGTAAGAGAGATGTGTGGAAATAAAAAGAGCGTGGTTGAGAGAGCAGAAGAGGGTGTTTTGAAATGGTTCGGGCACATGGAGAGAATGAGTGAGGAAAGATTGACCAAGAGAATATATGTGTCGGAGGTGGAGGGAACGAGGAGAAGAGGGAGACTAAATTGGAGGTGGAAAGATGGAGTGAAAAAAATTTTGTGTGATCGGGGCCTGAACATGCAGGAGGGTGAAAGGAGGGCAAGGAATAGAGTGAATTGGAGTGATGTGGTATACCGGGGTTGACGTGCTGTCAGTGGATTGAATCAAGGCATGTGAAGCGTCTGGGGTAAACCATGGAAAGCTGTGTAGGTATGTATATTTGCGTGTGTGGACGTATGTATATACATGTGTATGGGGGTGGGTTGGGCCATTTCTTTCGTCTGTTTCCTTGCGCTACCTTGCAAACGCGGGAGACAGCGACAAAGCAAAAAAAAATATATATATATATCTCAATATGTGTAGACAGGACAACAGAAAAATTTTCATACATCATTTCCTACCACAGTGATGTGATGCCACAAACAGATAAACTCTGGCTCACATGCACTATCGAGCTGTCATATACAATCTACCAAAACCAGAGCCCGCATCACTCAAAGTCAAGCCCCATAAACTATTCCGTGGTTTTTCTTACCATTTCAGAGGTCTTCGTTCAGCTTACCGATAGCATGATGCCCCCATATACCGCGGTGTTCAAATTCATTCTTTCCTATGCATGTCTTCCATTCACTTGAATGTTAAGCCCTAGTGAATCAAAATTTCTTTCATACTATCCAAACGTTTTCTGTCTTCCCTTGCTCCAACATTAGTCTTGACATCTACTCCCACAGTGTCCACACGCAATCATCACTTTTTAATATTAATTGAGACAGTGCAATGGGTAGACTAAAAAAAAATATTCTTTCAGTCTTTAACTTACCAATTTTTTCCAGAGGAAGTCCTGTGTGTTTAACATAAAGATTATTAAGTCTCTCCTTTAACCGTAGGATTTCTTCAGCCTGTATCTGAATGTCTGTGGCCTGGCCCTATAAGGAAACAAGATTTATGGTAAATACAATTTTACTAATTACAGTTTTTCTCACTGTAGATAGTTCAATGGAAGTTCCTTTTTTATACTTTTGTAATTTATACATTTATACAGTTTTTTATCTAATTTCACAAACTGGGTTCAAAGAGTATGTAAGTAGCATATGGAATTCTACAGAAATAAATTTTGGTCCTGAGTGAGGAATGGCTTTGCACCAATATAATCTTGAACTAACTGACCATAATGAAAGCAGAATCGTACAGCTGAAACTATAAATGAAAAAGATATGGCCACCTCTTTGAGGGAGTTCTCGAAACAGGCATTATACATATATAGAAAGATGGATGAGAAGAAAGCACCATGCAATGGTTTTTCTTCAAAGGTTCAGTTGCTACATTTCTAAAATATGACAAGGTCAACAGGTATATGTAAAAAAAAATCATTGGAAGATACTTAAAATTGCAGATAAGCTTAGGGATGGCAAAAATACTACTACCTTAATAAAATAAGCTTTATTACTTCAGCAACCATAATAAAAAACTAGAACTGCAGGTAAGTAAAACAAACATGGCAGTGATGCCTAACCACAGCAAAAGAATCACACAATTATTTTCAGCATTCTGGATGAGGTAACTGATGATGGTCTTGAAGAAACTCACCTTTATGTTGTAACTTAAGCCAAGAAGCATAAAGTATGCCTCTTGAACAATCTAACAAATAATCACATCTAGGGTATGCAGTAAGCCATGAAAAAAGCAGTCAAGATATACTGAATTAGCTAGAGGATCAAAATGAATAAGCCTCCAGTCAACTCATAAAGCCTGTCTGTAAGGACCACGTCCTCAGAGTCCTCAGACATGGGCATCTACTGGGAATCTCGAGAAGAACTTACCCATGGGCCAAACAGTTAATTTTACCTTTATCACTACAATAATGTATATCAAACAAACCAAGACAAACCTGAGCTCCACCATGAGGCTGGTGGATCATAATACGTGAGTGTGGCAGCGAGTGCCTCATCCCCACACTGCCGGCTGCAAGCAAGAGAGATGCCATGGAACACGCCTGACCAACACACCAGGTAGCAATAGGAGGCTGAACATACTGCATGGTGTCATAAATTCCTAACCCAGCTGTTACAACACCACCAGGGCTAAGGAGAGACAGTGATATTATACAGTTACCCAAGGAACATCAATTTTATTCAACATGACCTCCTGTTTCATACTTATGACTCAAAATGAGTATGGTGAGCATTGCACTATATGACCTATAAAAATAACATATCAAAGGTGCCATCAATTCAACAGTCACTAATAATGACTACTGAGTTTGCATCTCAGCAGTTGTATCGTATATCCTTGCTGAACATTTCACTGGCTCCATCACCAAACATTCCTGCAACTCTTTATCAGCTCACTCGATTCACTCTCTCTCTACCTGTCTATGTACAACTGCTTCTTTCACATCAGTTTCTGTTATACTAATTGTGTGCAAAGTACAGAAATGAGTAAGATCTACAGAATGGAACTGGAAAAAAAGTTGCATTAATGACGGTGTTACTGTGGTGCTCCAGTCAGAAACTTCTTTTTTGGAGAACTACTGCAGAAATGGCATGGCTCTAGACAAGCAAAAAATAAATTTTAAGTCTGATATATATATATTGGGAAAACCTATGAAGAGTTACTCTTGATGTCTAAGAATTTCCAGGTTACAGCATCTGACAGAAATCTCCAACATGAGTGAAACCTACAGAATTAACTTACAAAGGAAAAAAGAAAAACAACAGGTTCTTAACACTCAAAAGTAATTTAAATAGATGCTTACAAGATTTAATGACAATAATCCTAATATAACAAATAAGCCATATTGGGGACAGCTATGCAGGTTGAGGAAAAGTCGATGAAAAGCTAGAGGTTTTGGTAGTATGTGCCTCTGTTTTCAGACAATACCATCTGAGCAAATGAAGTCAAGTGATATTTTCATGGGTTCTTTGCATTTCAACATGTTTCACCTACTTCTAGGTTAACCCTACAATTTCCCTAATCTTCAGAGCCCTCCACATTATTAAATACTTATTGTTTTACGATAATCCAAATCATGCTGTGCCTGTTTAAATCACTCCTAAGTTTTAGAAGTCCACTGACATGCTTTTTTTCTACTTCCATGATGCTTCTATAGCACCCGAACTTTATATTTACCTTAGCCATTATGCGTAATTCAATGACAAAGCAAACCTTTGGCCTAATTCCATAAGAGAGTATAAGCTTCAGCTGAACATAAATTTCATCCCAACTGCCTATCTGAAAGTCACTAAAATCATCTTAATACTCACCTGTTAATGTACATATGAATGGGTTTCTTGGCATTTTCTGACTGAAGAAATAGAAGCTGCGCTATCACCAAACTTGCTATGTTATCGTCGATCTGAAATATAGTTATTAACAAATACAGACACGCATATCTTTAACTTTCTGCCCCAGCCACAAGGAGGAATCACGGGTGTATGGAATGCGGTGATGTGCCAAAATATTGTTGATGGAAGTGTTTAGTGTCTGTAGTCATAGCATCCTAACCCCTGCCTTTGGCTCAGGTTAGCTTATGACTGTTTCCACAGGGTACTGGAGGTATATTTTTGTTTTTCGTGGTTCCTTCATTGTCTCATTGTTAAGATGTATTTGATATTTTCTAAACATCATTTTGCAAAAGTTCAAACTATTATTTGGTTTTGTTCCTGAGCTATGCTGGGGGAAGGCATGGCAGTACCAGGTACCACAAAGAATAGGTTAATTAGCAGCAAAGGGTGAAAGGACTAGTGGAGTGACTTAAATGTAACGGAAGAAATATGTATGAGAGGGAGAGAGAAATGGGATAATAATGGTAATAAACAATGATAGCTTTTTTGAAATATGGAAGATATAAAAATATATTTAGCCAAATAAAGCATGGTGGAAGGAAATGAGGTCAAGCATATTCTGTCTAAGCTAACAAATATGTGTACGAGATAAAAAAAAAGTTGAATAAATGTGGGGTACGTTATGGCAGTTTATGATAAGAAAGAAATCCTTATTCCTTTAAGATGCATCAAGAAGCTATATCAGCCATAAACATTTAAACCATGACCTTACCGGGCCCATGACACAAATGATTCGCTCCTTCAAGAGACGAGAAAAAATATCGTACGCTCTCTCTCCTCGTCCTGTCTGCTCTATCACAATGGGGATCATGCCAAGCATTCTCTTAGTGACTTGGAAGCCAACAGTTGGCTTGATAAGTGCTTTAGAGGCTGGGTGGATGATGCCATAACTAGTCTGAAACAAAATAAGCAACATTCAGGCACAATTAAATGAGGTACATCCCATATATATTTAAATTAAATCAATTTTTTTTTTTACCTAATTCTCAATAGCTTTTGCAATGAGCTTTTCGACACCTGGATCTTTATATAATTTCTGGCAAGATAATTAACTAATGAAAAGTATTTAGCATTTATTTTAAAGAAAGATTAATGGTAGCAAATGGTTTACACTGAGATAATGGTCCTACCTGTAGACCATAGGTAGAACTCGACCTTATACTCCAGCTTAATGACCTGGGAATGAACAATATTCCATATCTATAACTCACAATCAATGGAAGATACTGATTCTCTCAAATTATCCCATAACTCACTGATATCAAGCGTTGTAGAGGCCGTAATAAAGACATCTCGACTTAGTGATGTTTCGTCTAGTGATATAACGCGAAGTCGACCAGATGATTTTGTTCGGGGTGTTTTTATATAGATTTCATCAGATATTCTAGAGAGTATTTTATAATTCTATAGGAATTATTGTAAGTTTATTAGAGGTAGATGAGTGTGTCTGTTATTCAGTCTAAAGAAATGGCGTGAATTACCGTAGATTTATGAAGGTCAACGAGACGAAGCCGAAGTTACATGTTGCATTCGAACACCAGGAGATCCAAAGGTAAACATGATTGTCTTTATGTCTGAACATTATAATTACCTGTTGTGGGGGCATTTATCTACTTTTAGATGTATTTTACTGCCATTCTTTATATATTGAATACTATATTGTATGTACAAAGTATTTCATATAATGTCAAGGGAGTAGACAATATATATTACCGACTGTGGAGAAGAGCACGTGATTGCTTGGGGTAGGAAGGGTTGCCCTCTTGCCATAACGACATATCGTCAGTAACAAAGGAGTAATGGCTTCCTTTGCTCTTCCACAGCTTCACATGCTCTGCTTCAGCCCATTGACATAGGTTGACTCCCCTATACCACAACGGTACAGTTCGTTTCACCCCATACTAGAATCATCCCCGTTTTGAATGTTCAGGCCCCGTTACCCCAAAGCTTCCCTCATTCCATCCTTCCTTCTTGGTCCCCCCCCCCACCTTCCTCCACTTTCGACTTTGTCTACAGTACTTTTCCCTTTGTGGCGTATAAGGGAGGATGACAAGCCCCAAGGCTAGATAACCTTGGAGGGTCCTGAAAATCAGAAAATCCATTATTATGTTATCGCAGTGTCTAAATGTCAGGGGAGCTCTAAAAGTGGGGGTATCTGACTTTATTTGAATTATTTCAGGGCTTGATTTGTTGGGAGAGGGTGAAAACAAGGATCAACTTTTTTTTTTATTTTGCCTAAGGTCCCCTAAAGTAGTAATATGCCACTGTTTATCCTCTTTCTTCCCCATGTTTTCAGAACGGGGTCATAGGTCCACATCTATATAACATTAATAGGATAACTAACTCGGACATATCCTTATTTTCCCTGACAGACAATGGCCTCTCCTTCCACACACATCGTAATGCATCCCATGCCTTACTTCACCTTCCATGGCTCCATTGGCTGCCACGTACACTCCCAGGCAGACCAAGCAAGAGGCCTGAGCCCTGGACCACTGGGGCTTAGGGTCAGGAAGTGGAGAGATGAAATTTAGACATTAAATGAGGAAATGATTCAATAACAAAAATGTAAGTACTTAAAAAAAATTTTTGTAAATTATTATTTGTTTCTATTTTGTCACATGGATGCCCTTTCATGGAAGGCCATTTGCCATCCCTTCCTCAAGGCCTGCGTTAGCTCATGGCGACCCTATTTCACTTCTTCTAGGTCTTTCCCATTTGAACTAATACTTAAACCATCCTGTCTCATGCCCATGATGCACCTCAGTTTCTTATTTTTTTTCCCCATCAATCCTCAACTTTCTCCCGTCCATCTCTTGGACTCTAACTTCAGGAATTTGGAATCTACCGTTCCATCTTTGGACAGCAACACAACACCTAGCTCTCCCTTCCTTTCCTTGTGGCTATAGACAGGCACATTCAGATGCCCTAGCCTGAGCATATTTTTGTTATTCTTTCGTAAGTGTTATGCCGAATGTCACATAATACACATGCATGACATTATCTGACAGTGACCATTAGAGAAAATGGTAAGACTTACCATGAAATATATGTATATAGTGATGTGAACTTGACCCACATACTAATTAAGTAAAGCAACAGCAGAAACCACAGAGCCAATGCAACGTCACAAAAAGTGAGTTCTGCTGGATATATAAACACAATAAAAAATGGTTCAGATTTATTCCCTGACAAGAGCAAAAAAGAGTGCATAAACACTCAATACAGCAGCGAAACAAATCAAATCCCTTTGAAATAGTGTGGTATACAGTAACATATTGCTTTCCTGTACCAGTATCAAATATAAAATATAAACAAATCTGTTTTATATCAAACATGAACCAGTTATTCTTCAAATAGAGCAGAAATGAGAGTTCATACAATATAAATCATTATCACTCGTAACACATCTCAGCTTCCTACAGATAGACCTCACATATTTAACAGGCGGTACATTTTGCCTGGACAGTGTGAATGCAGGCAAAATACTTCAACTTAAGTGTATCTGGGAAGTGTAGTTTGATTGGTGTATGTCTGGTGGAGTTGAGTGTGAGTTGGGAAGATAGATGTTGAGTGCTTGTTGTCATTACACTGGGAGTGTGTTTTGTCAAATTGGTGTTTATTTGAGAAGGTAGGTGATCTAAGAGTGTCGGAAGGTAAAATTGTATTTATTCATGAAGGTTGGTGGTTAGTTATGGGATGGTTTTGGTGAGAGGGATCATTTGCTGTTGCAAAATGTGGGCACAGAGCATATATGAGCGGGATTTTATTGGAAGTATTTTTGTGTCACAGTATAGGTTTGGATGCTTGTGGTTGCCAGCCATCCAATGATTGTTCTGTGTGTGTATTCTGTGCTGTGTTGTTTTTGGTTCCAAAAGTTTGCTCTGTAAAGAGCAGATGATCAAGCAGGCAAGGTAGAGTTTAGGGTGAAGGTGTTGAATTGTTTTCAGAGGATATTAAAAACTTGTCTAAAACTGGTGCTAGTAAGTATTAGGAGGGCATAAGATTTATTAGGAGGGCATAAGATTTGTTTGTGGCCTTTATGTTGATGTATGTGGAATGGGGAGTGGGCCGGTCGCATGCGTGTCATTAGTGATACATAATATAATTGGAGTTTTGTTTTGTTAAATGGAATCAGTTTGTTATTTAGGGTTATGGGAGGGCAGAGGCTGGATTCTTGTCTATCAGGGTTTAAAAAGGCAACAGAAGATTCTGTTTTGAGTAAGACAAAGCTTAACTGCTATTTTTACTTCTACATGTTTATTGCTAATGATTTAGCAATATGGGCACAGTGATGTAATTGTTTGGTCATCCAAATAGGGCAGAACTTTCATGCTGAGGTATATGGGAGACATAAGGAAGTCATATAGAAAGATTTTGAAGAGGTTGGTGAAAGACATGCTCCCTGGAAAGTCCATTGTAGAGCTTGATTACTGAAGGTGAAGACTTTCTTAGTGACTGGCTCGATGGTCAGTCAGCTATGATATTGGCCAGCACATCTGATCATTTTTGTAGAGGGTTACGTCATGTAACTTTTGTGTGAGAATACAATGGGGACAGTGTCACATGCTTTGCTGATGTCAATTGTCACTAGTTCTGTACAGGAGAGTGGTTGAAATCATCTGAGCTATGTTGCGTAAGTTCTGTGCTGTGGAGCATTTAGGTCTAAAGCCACAATATGTTTTGTGTCGTTGGGGTGCTTAGCTTGATCCTATCATGGACCAGTTTTAGGAGTTTGGATATTGATGATAACAGTGATACAGCACAGTAGGAGATAAGTGAGCAAGGAGATTTAGAGGGTTTCAGGTTGGGTACTGTATTGGTATGTTCCCAAATGTTTAAGATTTTGTGTAACCAGGATTGCTTGGAGATATCTTTAAGTGACTGGGTTGCCATTGGACTAGAACATTTTATTTGGAAGTCTGATATGTTATCAGGGTCTAGGGAAGTTCTTGAGTTTTAATTGACTTATGATTGGCAGTAGGAGTGAAATGTGGGTCTGCAGTTGTGTCATTTAGATTTTGCTTGATTTTCATGCCTGTTTGATAAACAAGTGTAGTTGGTTTGCAAGTAATGCTTGAGCAATGTTTCTGTGAGTAATTTTTGAGCAAAGTTTCAGGAGTATATCTTTTGTTCTTTGAGAAAGGGATGGTGTGGATTTTCTTCATTGATCTCCATTATTTGGTGCTATTGGATTTATGGTTACACTTTAAGTATAAAGTCACTTTTGGCAAGGTTGTATCACTGTTAGAGGATGAAATGGAAAATATTCTCACTGAGAACTCACTCCAGAGGAGTCCTCATTTCCCTGCTCCTGACTATATCGCATTCTTGATGATGCAGGACTCCCTTAAAGGGGCCTTGTGTTGTTTACAGTAGACACATTACATACCAGTACGTATATGTGCACGATTGCTTTCCTTGCTTTTCTAAAGCAGTGTCAGGAACAAACTTGTAAATCTGCCTCCGTTTCAAGATGCATTTATTTCAGATTGAAAATTATATTTTTCTTTATTTTATCAGCAGTCTTTTCCTGTAGATTTTGAAGAAACTGAATTGTAGCCTGTATTCCCCCACTTAATGCAGGCTGCCACTGTGGTGGCATGATAGAGTCTACACATTTCCCAGAATATGATGCCCTTTTAAGGACAGATATGATTCTTTCAATAAAATGTTCTTTATCCCAATGTTGTTCATGCTCCTCAATCAGCTCCTGAAGAAAAAGAGATTTCAGGGTCCTGGGACTGGGTACATTTACACCAACAGGATATATCTGCCAGGCACGGCCATTACGCCGCTTCTCTTGCTTTGGTAGCCACCAACAGGTGCTCAGCAATCTGGCAAAATAAAAGCATGCTTGCAAGACTATATACTCCTCTTCCTTGACTCCTGCAATGATGGATTTGAATGTAAAATTAAACATATAAATCCAGTTTCCTTCAGATGTGTTGCCTATATGTTCATGATCATTAGCCTCTAAGTGATTCTGGAAATGTTCGGGTAGCTTATGTAGCTGAAGCTTCCTTGGAAATGGAGCCTTCAAGACTGGACTGAGCATCAAACGCAAAAGTAACACTCTTTGTTTGTAACGGTAAAGAGTGTAAATGCAAACTCCAGTAGAGGTATGGGCTAGGAAAGGTGGCACTAGTGCAAGATATTTGAAGCTGGTTGCTGCTAGAGCCTCATGGACTGCTTTACAAAATGAGTTTTTAAAAGTAGCCCCTATAAAGAGATCCTGGTCCATTTCTGAACTTATTCCTATTATGTATTCTCCATTTTTTACCTCATTTCTTTCCATTTCCTTTATGGAGATACAACCATCTAGTAAGGCACTATAGCTATCAAGCTCAAGGTAAAATTCAAAGCTCTCTGGGAGAAAAAATTCAGTTTTTTCACCCAGTGGGAAAGAAGGTACTATCTTACCAACAAATCTTTTATCTACCTGTCCTATCTTATCAAATAACATTTGAGCATCACTCTTCACAGAACTTTCAAAGTCTTTGGAAAGAAGGTGTTCTGTTTTCTTTAGTTCTTGAGCCATACTGTCCCAAAGGCTGGTGGAGCTTTTAATTCCAAGTTTTTCACATCTATAAGTCAATATAAGCTTTGCCTTTGCTTGATCTCCTTTTGTATTTGCTATTACAGATGACTCTTGGCAAGATAAGATATCTAGATGATGCCTTTTCACATTTTCTTTAAAGTTATGAAAAATGACTCCTGATTTCATGCCAGCACTACACTCGATATCATTTTGTGTAAACTCCACCATATACTCCATGCATGCCTTGTGGCCCCTCACTGCAGCCAGATGAACAGCAGCTAGACCACCAAAGGTCATGCAGGCATGGTTTGCTCCTTGGGATAATAGGTACTCAACCATGTTGATCTTACCGTATGCTGCAGCAATGTGCAGCATTGTACTCCCCGAAGCATCATGCACTATACCATTAATATCCACACTACTACACATTCTTATTCTGTGTAATATTGTCACAAGGCTCAGTTCTGCAAGCAAATACATAAATGTTTTATTTTGTTTATCAGTCTGCCCCTCTTTAACTCCTTTTGCATAGTCTAACAGATCTGCAGTGACTGAATCTCCTACTTCTTTTTTTCTTAATTTTCTCTCAAATTTCTGTAATTCACTTTCCAATAAGTCATTTGCAAGCTGTTCAGAAATATTATCTAAATTGCACGCTGTACTATATGGGTTCATCTTCAGGTCACGGCACAAAGAATAGGCTGTTTCATGGTGGCTGTTGTTGACAGCCATGACCAGTGGATGAAGATGGTTTGGCAGGGGGTTGAGCTGCACCCCAGCTACACCCAGCAGCTGGCAAGTGAGAGTCAGTCCTAAGGATGATGCCATTGCCAGCATATCAGTGTAGTTGACAGAACTGCTCGTTGGCCAGCGGTCCAACCATGTACCAAGTTCCTCTTCTAATTTGTGGCCTGATGTTTCAGCAGTGGTCTTGAGATATGCCATGCCATCACTCATAATATTTTGCAGGTCATCAGATCCTGGTATCATCTCGATCTCTGCATTCAGTCTGTCACAAAAGGCCTGAAAAAAGATTGAGATGAATGATTGATAAAATTCTGAAGGATGTAGGAATTGCATAGTAAAATATCTGGAGAACTCTGAATATCAGCTGATAATATTATCCAGCAAGTCTTCTTGGGTGAAGCACTAGTCATTTTTATGGGGAAACTAATCAAAATGTAGTAATTCAAATATTTTTTTTCTTTACCTAACTGCATTTCCCACTATTACAAGGTAATACCAGGAACAAATGGACAATGGCCACATTTGCAAAGATCCAATCACTAGCTATAAAGCATAATGCACTGAAAGCAAAGACTACCGTATCCACACTGACTACATGGTTATCCATGTAACAAAAGAAAGGAGAGGTCAGCATATGATTTAAAAAGGAATGCATGATTATGTCTTGGTCGTTTAATGTTGTATATTCATTAGTAGGGTGGTGAGAAATATTCTACAATATAAGCGGCAAAGATATAAACATGAAGAAAAAGTTACAACAGGAAGCTACTACATGTGAGTGATAGAGGGATAATATCATAACCTACTAAAGAATGATAGAAATCAATGAAAGATCTTGTTTTAGTAGGAAAGAATTGTAAGCAAAAATCAAAACATCAGTACTGTTGTCTGAGAAGAGACAGATGGATTTGAAATATGGATGATGGACAATATATGAGGACTTCTATACTATATATGTCTTCTGTACTAGAAGACATCCATTTTGCCATCATTTACAAACGATTCTTTAAAATACCCTCTCTTCCACACTATATCCTTTGTTACTAGTATTATTCCAGAATTGTCTAATGCACTGTCACGCCATACACATCTTTCACTCTTCTGTATCTCCTTCAAGAATAATTTTGTTTTTCTTTTAAATTCTTCGTTTTTCTTCTGAGATCCTCAGTGTAGATTTAAGTAATTTTTTAAGATACATCTTAACACCTGTCCTAAAGGGTGCAGTTTCAAAGAGGCAACACCTAATCTACATTATGGAGAGAAAATTTCAGTGATCCATCAGTGTGAGCTTACCTTCCTGATGAGGGCTGGGAAAAGAGCAGGGAGGCCATTGGTGTTATGTGCAGCTTCAAAAGGTGTGTCACCTACAAGGCCATGGGCACACAAAGGTGCACCAGCACTTAGCAGGAGAAAAACAGCATCTCGATGGCCCCCTTGAATTGCTTCTAGCAGAGGGTCTTTGTGGGATCCCAGTGGCAACACTTTCACACCTTTCATCAGGAGGTCTTGCATTACTTTTACATTTCCTGTCTTAGAAGCTTCAGCAAAGTCACTAAATCTCCTTATAGACTCAGTAGAACTAATCATTCCTAGATTTCCAACTGCCTAGAAAGTAAAGGTCATTTAATACAAATATGATCTAAATAAGGAGCAACTATTTTGGAATGGGTAATGCTCTAAGATGTACGGCATAAGAAAGGTATAATGTAGGCACTTATCTAAGTATTCCCAAATCGACTATTTCACAAGCAGTATCTTCTCTGAATATGATGATTATCTTTGCACATTTGCCTTATTCATTTTAGTTTCTGTCTGGCCTGAAACTGGCACCAGTGGAGCACAGCAGGTCTTCAGCTGAAGGTATGTAAATATGTGAGTGGAATTAGACCAGGTGACCCATTCAAATAAAACAGACATTAGTATCTTTGAAGGTGTACCTCCTAAGGTTGGTGTTAGTGTTACCCTAAAGTTTATTAGCTGATCAATTAAACTACCTGCCTTCTGCGTCAAAAGATGAACATTTCCTCAATTTTTTCTTTTATCATATGTTCTTTCTGTTATCTCATTTTTAGACTTTCTTTAACTTTTCATTTTCTTCCTACATTCATACTCTCTTTACATCAATCCACATAGGCATTCTCTCTTTCTCTCTGTCTCTTACATTTCATATATTTATATAATTTCCTTATTTTTTTTATGTGCATATATGATAAGTACAAAAGTTAACATTCTTTTTACCATATCTTGATGAGTAGGATAAAGAGAACTTCCCATGCATAAGAAAGTATAAAGTACTCTAAGTTGAAAAGACAAAGTGATTATGCCTCATTAAAATCTGTAGGTAATGTGTCAATTCTCCCCAGTTGTGAGATTGAACCTGGCTGATTCAGGGTTCTAATTAATATTCAAACATATCAGCAATGGGAAAGATTAATTTCCAAGAGACACATCTTCCACTGAGTAATGGAAGATAATTTTCTCTATGAAAGCACAACTTACTCTTAATCGCACATGAAAGTGATTATATCTTAGACAGTCATAAGAATACTACCAGTGTCACAGACATCCATGGAGCTATAACTCTCATTCCTCTTCTTGTTGTACATCTTACTGTCACCCAAGATGGCCATACTTAGGACAGATTTCTGCCCACGTCATGTTGGAAAAAAAGTTTAAGGATCTTCAGTCTTAGAAGAAGGCGTGATATCCACTATACTAAGGCCCAATTGAATGCACATTTTGTAGCAATCAATGATTATTTAATTAAATATTTATCTTCAGATTCAACTCGTGTGACCATTACATTCGACACAAGTTTCATTAAGATACACTTTACACAATTCTTTGAAGTTAATGTAAACAATGCATACAAGTTACTATTAAACATGAACAATTAGGAACGCTGTATAACCTTTGCAAGATGGTTGGCTAGATGTGCATTACCGCTGTCTCGAGCAACTTGGTGAGGATATTTATTCTGATGATTGGACAGTCGTGGGTCACAACCCAAGGACATGAGAAGGTTAGCCAGATTCACCCATGCCTCCTTCACACTCAGGGCCTTCCCATCCCAACATGTGTTGCGCTCACAGGTGCTTGCCTTCTCTGTCAGGGAGTGCAGGGCAGTAAAACCTGTAAAATGTTTTTTCACTTCAGGATGTGTAATTATCAGTGCCACTGGTGTGACTTAGACAAATTACCACCTATTATTTCTATGAAAAATGGTTACTAAAGATGTATATGTGCTGTGATGGGCAACAGGCTTGCAACTACTAGTTACCAAATACTGCAGATTTGAATGACTGGGTGGAAAACAAGAGTTAAGAATATCATAACACTTAAGAATATGGAAATGGCAGATGATTTATGGAAAGAGCATCGGTTTTATGAAACAGATCAGGCTTGATGAAGGATCCAATGTTTATGTAAGAGAGGGTATAGGATTTCTTATGAAAGAGGAGTTTGTACAGCACATTTCTTTTTAGTAGCATCAGAAACTGATGATGAAACTCATACACATTCATCTCCACAGTCTGACTGCAGTTTATCTTGACCACTTCATATGCCCAGGTTAAGACCACTGACAGAATTTTGCCCTAAGTATATCCCATCGATTCAATTGATTTTACTCAGTGTACCCAACTCCCCTTCCTGATTGATTAGGCCCTTTTAATCCAAGACCTTCTTCACTTTATCTTCATCTATTTCTTGGCCTTGTTTGTTGGGCAATATCTCAGGTATTCATGAGTAGGTACTCTCCCTTGTTCCCTTTTGGTATATAGATCCTGTTAATGAGTACTTCTTCACTTATCTTTTTGCATATGCCTGATATATTTCAGTACACCCTGGTCAACCCTCTCAGTCAGACTCTGTTCACTGCCACACATCTCTTATATTGTCATTCCTCACATAATCAACCCACCTCACACCACATAATATCGTCAGGAATGGAAGGTTAATCATTTGATGTTCGCTGGTGACATGACTCTATTGCTAGAGGCTAGGAGAGTGCATGAAGGGAGAAAACTGAGAAAGCATGTAAATAAAGTAAGGTAATGAGGTGCAGTAGGCAGATGAGACAGGTTGGACTACATGTAAACCTGCACTGGGAGGACCTGGAGAAAGTGGAGTGCTTCAGGTACCTGGAAGTGGATGTGGTAACAGATGGAACCATGGGGGTTGAAGTGAGTCATATGACGGGAGTAGGGATTAGGGTCAGGTCTCCAAGAGCTGACATGGACCCTTAGGAAATGGATGACATGTGATTTCCCAGGGCCTACAAAAAAAGGGGAGCAGGAGGGGTCCACATGACAGGACAGATAGCATTTAATCTTAATCTATAGAAAATTTATTTGTAATATCAGCCACTACCTCACTAATGCAGGAAACTATGTTTAAGTATGGAAAAAAATCTATGTTCTTGTATTTTATCAATTACTTTTTGAATATTTTTAACTTTCATCTCCCCTCTTCCAGGTCTCCCAGAGGCCCCAGTCCTAAGTAATCTCTCGGTGGGGCTCATTAAGGTCCCAGGTGCATTAAGGAGCACATGGAAGAAGTCAAGTGTCTGTAAGGACAAAGATGGGTATGTTTGATAGTATAGTAGTCCTGACAGTGTTTTATATAGGTGAGTGTTAGGATTTGAATACTTAAAAAAGGAAGATGGTGAATGTGTTGAAAATAAAATACCTGAGGACAGTAAATGGTACGAGACAGGTTGATCACAAAAAGGATGAGGGTGTATGTAAAAGAAAGGTGTGGTAGTAACTTAGTGGTCAGGAAGTCCAGTCTGAGCAAGAGGGCCAACCAGGATGTGCTGAAGTGTTTCAGGAATTTGAAGATGATAAGTAAAGAAAGACAGCCTAAGATGATCTGTGTGTCAGAAATTGAGGGAGGGGGAGACCAAGAAGGAGATGGATGGATAGAGTGAAGGAGGCCAAAAGGAGTCAGGGCAGGAACATTCATAAGGGTGAGAGGTGTACTTTGGAAAAAATTAACTGAACTGCTGTTGTATATGGGGGGTATGACATGCTGTCAGTGGGCTGGACCTGGGTATATGAAGCAGTCAGTTTGAATTAATGGAATAGTCCATGGGGCTTGGCTGTGGGTGGTAGGCTGTGGCTTTGGTGTATATGTGACAGCTAGTGGATGTTGGCAATAACATCACTATTTGTTTGTTCTTGATGCTACTCCACTATGGCAAAAGAAGAAATTATATAAATTATGTGAATTCTACAAATATAAAGTACCCCCTTCAAAGAAGGTTTAATCAAAGGCTTTCCATGGTTACATCAGTACAGTAACTTGGTCTTATAAAAGTCAGTTTGAATATCAAACTGATATAATGCAATAAAGGTGAAGAATACGCCCCACTAACCATTAAAATCAACAGCGTTTACATACACGCCATGATCTTCAACCAAACTTCTGATGTCAGGTGCAAGCCAGAGGGGTCCTTCATCAGCTAGCATGACACTAGCAGCATAGTGCAAAAGTGAGCGGCCATGTTGGTCTTGTACTGTGCCTGGTAGACTATAAGCACGAAGCAGTACATCAACACCACCTGTGTATCGGTATTGCCCACCACTTGCTGCCTCAAACACAGCATCTACTTTTTTCATGTGGGCCTGACAAAGAAGACAGTATTAATGTTTCTTTTTATAAAAGAAAAACTGGCTCTGTTATGAATATGATAATATTCAGCTGTTGAAGGAAAAATCACAAGAATGAGGAAATGCATCCAGAAGTATATAATTTTGTTGTCTGCAAAACCTGAAGGCAAGCTGAACAAATATCAGGATAAAACATGAAAGAAATGATGTAAATGTGACAGAAGTTAGTGTATATAACAGACATAGGAATATGAGAAAATTTCAAAGACCTACTTCATAAAGTCATTAGTTGTGGGTATTGCATACTTCAAAATAGATATAAAGAATTACATGGAAGGAATATGTTATGGCATGAACTTTGGATAAAGTATCAGAGCATAATTGTGAGGTAATAACATTCACCAACTATTGTCAACCACGAGCTTCGTGAAGAGCAGTGCTTTTAACAAGAATTAAAAGAGTAAATTACTATAAAGCCAAAAGTCCACTAAATAGAAAACAAATTATGAGACTTGGTTCCAGACACTAAACTCAGAGGCAAGGGTGTAAAATCCTTTATGAAAATAGTGTAATGTATACAGAATGTTAGGAGCTGATTTAGAATGCCACTTACTATACACATAAAAGGAAGAGGTCCATTATTATTCATAAAAGAGAGTAAAAGATGACTCGGTCATTGTTATTGTAATCTGTTTATTCTTTACATGTAGAAATGCTTTCCATACAAGATACTTGCTTGGAAACTTGCTTCATTTTTACACAGCACTCTTCACTTTTAACTGGAGTCTAAATACTGTGCAATGTTGCCAACTCATAGATGCTGTGATCTATGGTGTACTATTGAGAAACTTCAGGAGGTGGATGGATACAATAACAGCTAGCCAACACATTTTGGTAAGCTGTTATGGCAAGTGAAATGCTGTATATCATAATTCTAACCAAAAGAGACACATTCATAATGTTACCTGCAAAACTTGAAGTATCATATCATTTTGGGGAACATGTGGCTGCTTGTGCATGAAGGCTTCCAGCAAATGCAAAATATTACTGCGGCCTCGCTGATGAGCCTCTTCATATGGTGAGGTATCCCAGCCATCCAGAGTCACTTGAGGGTTGGGGCCTAAGGTTGCAAGCACTTGCTCCACCTCTTCTTGCTCTCCTGATGCCACCGCATTCCACAGTCTTAGGGGTGTCTGTGTAATAACTCTAAATTGAGGGAAATTGGTTAATGTATTCCTAAAACAAAATTCAGCAACATTATTTGAGGCAAATAAGTTATTAAGCAAAAGGATAGGAACCAAGCGAGATAGAAGTATATTGTGCTTTACATATATGTGCCATGCACTGGAAAAGTTGAAACTAAAGTTATTTGAACTTGTTTGTGATTCATTCACATGACTGAATAAAACAAAAGATATGCTTATTATCTGATTGCTGTCACACACACTTAGCACACTACAACCACTAAATGAGTGATGTTCCTGTGCAAAGTAAAGTGAAATCAGTAACCCATACAAAAGAGAAAACAAAATAAAATACTTATGTGGCCTCATCTTATTACCTACCTCTTTTCAATCTTAAAATCTCTTGACTTTCTCAGTGACATCTTTGTTTATTGCTATACCATCCAGCTGATCAGTTACGCTTAACTCAAAGACACATTATGTGATGAAACAATAAAATCCACTGAAGAGCTTAAAATGTTTGTTATATCTCCCTTTTTCTTTCTTACTTGGTGGAATTCCATATCCCTCTTTTCACCCTTAGATCACTTAGTGAGCTATCTGAAGTTTCCTTTCTAGTACCTGTTACTATTCGGTTTCCTCTTTGATTTTGTGTCCTTGCTAACGACATACACATAATCAAAATGACAATTTCAGTTACAAGACTGACTGCCTTTAAGTTTTCTCTAATGTCTGAGGGCTACAATTTCATTAATGTTATTTCATGTCTTCTGCTATGGATGAATAAGATTTAAATTTATCTAACAAAAAAATGAAACTATCTTACTGCAAACTTGGGGTCATCGGTGTTGATGAGAGAGACAGACCTCATCAACAGTGGTCGTCTTTCTGGCTGCAGTTGGATCTCCACATCCTCTCGAGTTGCTTCTGATATGAAATGCATACCTTCCAGGTATTTCTGGAGAAAATAGTAACATTTCACATTTTTCTTTCATCATTGTTCAACATTTCCTGCATTAGCAAGTTAGCCCCAGGAACAGACAAATTCATACCTCATTCATTCATATCAACTCATTAGCTGTCATGTGTAATGCCTGAGGTCACACTGCAAGTGAAAAGTCACCTTTGACAAGACTGAATTATTGGGAGTTCAGTCTCTCCAAGTACCTTCCCACTCCTTCATTTTCCTGCTACTGGAAGTAGTGCAGCCTTGGGCTGAAGGAGCCTCTAGAAAGAGGCCCTGGTGACACAAGGACTATTTTTTAGAAAAAAGTCCTAGGATAACTGTAGATAAGAATAAAAGATTTTTGGAGTACTGATTGGGACCTATAATATGCAAGAGTGTGTAAGGTATGCAAGTGATAGAGTGAAATGGAGCAATGTGGTATAAAGGAGGTGATATGCTGTCAGTGGGTTGAACCAGGGTATATGAAGTAGCTGGGAAAAACACAGAAAGATCTATAGGGCCTGGTTCTGAACAGGGGGCTGTGGCTTCAGTGTTTTATAAAACAGGTAGAGAGTGGATGAGAGTGAATGATGTCATTTCTTGCATGAGGCCTTTTTTTTATGTTCCTGGCATTATTTTGCTTATATGGGAAATAGCAAACAAGCATGATAAAAAAGAAGGAAAGATATATATCATCAGGATGCTTTTAATAAGGCTCCTGCAGCTTTGAGGCTGCACTCCACACAGGGGAAGGGAAATGATGGATTCCTTTAAAGAAAGAAGTTCATCAATAAGACTTTATACCTTTCCATCCATTGACAATAATGCAGCCTCACTGAAGGTGACTTATTACTTGCAGTTTGATAATTTGCTGGCACAATACGGTATGTCAGGATCTACTGTATATGCATATGTATAGGTATTATCAGACTCCACTTACAAGTGGTTAAACATGAACAAGAAGAGTCCTTCATCAAGTCTTGTTAAGGGCCTTCTAGCTCCAAGAGAGTCCATCAGCATGGAGTACATCCTCAATGTTTCAGGGGCCCTTTAAAAGGGTTTCTGAGGTTATATATACTGTATACAGATAATAATATAGCATATATAACAGTATAAGTAATAGATTAATTTAGGTGCACTAACCTCAATCTTTGGCCTGTGGTAGTGTGATATACAACAAATGATGATGACAAAAACAAGCAAAATGGCTAGCAACACTGTCACAAAGACCCACCAACCACTCCAACCAGGCACTTTTGGGAAGCCTGAAAATATGTTTTAAATTACGTACATATGACTGCAATATCTTGAAGTTAAAATATAGTCAGGAAAAGAAACTGGGCCATTTCTTAATCATTCAAAAGACAGTAACAATTCTGACACAAAGAGAGCTAAAATGAAATATTTAAAATATAAATGTCAATAGATTAAATGGAATGTTTTCTGTTAAATCACAGTAAACCAAAACAAAATGG
Organism: Panulirus ornatus; assembly: GCF_036320965.1. Taxonomy (NCBI): domain Eukaryota; kingdom Metazoa; phylum Arthropoda; class Malacostraca; order Decapoda; family Palinuridae; genus Panulirus; species Panulirus ornatus. The sequence continues at coordinate 41,119,307 of NC_092228.1, forward strand.
CAATAGTATTTACACTTCTGTTACAGGCGGTACAAGTCCTATCAAGTAACTGCAAAGTATTAACTCAGATCAATCAAGCAAATTCCTAAGCTTGCTGAGCATTCAGATATAATCTCTGTTTACTCAATAGCATTTTGCAACATACTAAAGCATATACATATGATGCTACATAATACTTTAACATAATATTTACAAGCATGGTTGACACCACTGCATTTCAACATGTAGTGTAATTGGAGCATTTTTGTTCAATACTACAGTGCAACAAGAGTGACAAAAAACTGCAACGAAAATATATTTGAATAACATTTCTTTAAAATCGAAAAAATATATATTTCTTAGTATGTGTAAATTCACAGAAAAGATTTTAAAAATCTGACTACAAATACATCATGAACAAAGGTGTCTATTAAGCAGTTTTGAATTAAATTGCAAACTAGAAAACTTAAATTGCCATTAAAGGATATTTGTTAATAAACCATCCAGCTATCTTAAAAGTATAGCAATATTACTTTTGAAGTAACCTATACCCATCTGGGTATTATGTGATCCGCACCTGTGGTTGTGGTATCAGTTGGTAATGGAGTGGTAATAGTGGGCAGCACAGCGATGACAGCTGGTGGCACATGGGCAATGTTTGGAAGTATAGATATGTACTGCAGGAGGAACAGGTCTTGGTCTCCACTGTCTATCACCAGGAAGGCTGGGCTTGATGGCACTGTTAATAACTCTAGTACCACTTTTGAATCGTTCTGGCAAATTTAGAGGTCAAGAATTTAAATCTCTTGGAACCTGAATAATTCTCATTGATCTAAAATATACCATTCAACCTTTCAACCAACAGTATTAATTAATGTATTGAAAAGTTTCTAAAGATCCATCAATTTATGGATAATTATTACTACAGTTGTAATTCATTGCAAATTATCGTCATCAAACATAAAAGAAGTTAATGCTAGGTTGTAACCGTTTATTACTCTCAAAGTGGTCTGAGTCTATCATATTGTAAGGTCTTTCATATTATCTTTTCTTAAAAAAAATGGAATGTGAATTCCATAAAAAATAAAAAAAGTACATTCATCATACTGCACCATTATTTTTAGGTTTGATCCCTGTGATGTGCCTCTTCATTATCTTCATGTCCCTATGAAATTTACCAGAAGCAATGCTTTAAAATTCTTACAGATGATTGGTATATTTACATGTGCTTTTCCAACATGAAAATATTTACCAACCAATCATCATTTGATGTCATTACCATCGAAAAACAATTACCTCTCATTAAACCATGTTCAAAGAGTCTTAATACAAAGTTACAAAAATCTAAACAATGAAATACCTTTATCTTGCATACAACCCCATCCATATCTGGCTCCAAACAGTCAATGATAAGTTTGTGTTCCATAGCAGGAGGGAGAGGGTGGTTGGAGGTGGTACTGATGCTATGGTCATACCAACCCAAAAGGAAGCTCCTCCCATCCAGTGTTAGGGTGGGTAAGACAGGATTCTTAGAGAACACACCAAAATGGTGCAACTCAGAGGTTTTGGCTAGGGGAACCACTTCACTCTTGCCCTCAATGTGCCATATTAACTTCCCTACAAATCAACATACAGTTAAATGTTGTGTAAAGAAAAAAATCAGCATCAGAAAATAAAAATAATTTCTATATGTCATGTGCATTTCACTTGACAGGTAGAGACTGGCTGTGAGTGAATGAGGCATTTCTTTGTCTGGTCTTGGCACTTCCTTGATGAAAAAAAAGAATCAGCCATTTTGTAATATTCCAAATATTAACATTAATGATGCCAACACTAACGAGAAACTGTTAAAGTTCTGTATATAACTGAAGTGATACCATGTATATTCCATATATTCAAAAAGTCAAGAACAAGGTAGTGAAAATGAGTAAATATTCCTTTCAGAAAAAGACCTCAAAACTCTTAACAATAAAAGGCTCAGAACTTATATATGCTTGGCGAATGCAACACAAATTGAAAAAATAAAATGGTCAGTTGAAGTCCACAATATTTAAACCAACATAATCAGATATATCAACAAATCTTTCATTTATATCAAAAGGTCAGATTTAAATGGGAAATTCATCATAAACCATCTTCAAAGTTAGGTTAGGGATATCTTACCAGTTTTGCAATTGATGGTGACATTGCTGCCAGAGATAATAACTTCCTGCACGGAACTTTGTACAGGGTAGGAGACAAGTGGTACAGTGGCTGATGTCAGGTACATCACTGTTGCATTGTTCAAAATGTTTAGCTGGACCCTGGCCCAGCCTGGCAAGATAATCTCTGAATTTGTTCTCTCATACGTTTGTTGATCCTCTTGCTGTCGAGTCACTTGAGTGGAATTCACGAATACTTGTATGAGGTCATGTTTTTCAGAATACGAATATTCCTCGAAAATGACCTTAAACTGAAGGATGGGCAAGTCATGAGTAATGTTGTAGGGGACCCAGACCCCTACCACCACCTCTGGCCAAGTCCATGCTATAGTGTGGTTCTTGGACACGACACAATCTGTAAAGGTATGAACTGTTACAGTATTACAGTTTACAAATAAATCACATGCCTATAGGACAATGAAGGAAAGTCTCTTTGAAGGACTATACAGTGATTTTAAATATCTCATTGCACATTAAACATGTACCAAAAGTGTATGTACTTCCATATTTCAAAACATAAGATTGGAGTTACACTTGTAACCTCAAGACAATTGTTATGAATTGTTATTACTATTATTGTTATTGATATGATTATCATTATTATTACTATTATCATTATTGCTGATATTGCTATCATTATTATTCATATTGTTATTTCTATCATTTTTCTTCTTTTTTTTTTTTTTTTTTTTATACTTTGTCGCTGTCTCCCGCGTTTGCGAGGTAGCGCAGGGAAACAGACGAAAGAAATGGCCCAACCCCCCCCCCCCCCCATACACATGTACATACACACGTCCACACACGCAAATATACATACCTACACAGCTTTCCATGGTTTACCCCAGATGCTTCACATGCCCTGATTCAATCCACCGACAGCACGTCAACCCCTGTATACCACATCGCTCCAATTCACTCTATTCCTTGCCCTCCTTTCACCCTCCTGCATGTTCAGGCCCCGATCACACAAAATCTTTTTCACTCCATCTTTCCACCTCCAATTTGGTCTCCCCCTGCTCCTCGTTCCCTCCACCTCCGACACATTATTATTATTATTATTATTATTATTATTATTATTATCATTATTATTATTATTATCATCATTATTATCATTATTATTATTATTATTATTATTATTTTTTTTTTTTTTTTCATACTATTCGCCATTTCCCGCGATAGCGAGGTAGCATTAAGAACAGAAGACTGGGCCTTTGAGGGAATATCCTCACCTGGCCCTCTTCTCTGTTCCTTCTTTTGGAAAAAAAAAAAAAAAACGAGAGGGGAGGATTTCCAGCCCCCCGCTCCCTTCCCTTTTAGTCGCCTTCTACGACACGCAGGGAATACGTGGGAAGTATTCTTTCTCCCCTGTCCCCAGGGAATAATTTTTTCTTCTTATCATAACTAATATTCTATAATCCCAAGGACCCCCTTTCTTGTGGGGTGCACTGTGATCAGAAGCAGGGAAAGGATGAACTCCTTTGGAGTGAATTCTTCGTCAAGATTGTACTCCAGTGATACAGCCTTGGGAAAGACTTTCCACTCAGGTTGTAATCTAATATTCACGTGCACACTAAATTGTGGAAAAGAAGTAGTTACCCCATCAAAGGCGAAATAGAGACCTATCAGCCGCCTCTCTTGATATGTACTTAATTGCCTATTTACATCGGTATATATTAGTATTAGGAGACCATCTGAAATAAAGGCCTATTATATTATCTAATTTATCCAGCTGTCTTGCTAATCCATTCAAACATACCCATAAGCCAATGTTCATACATCCATCCATCCAGGTATAATATTATTCATCAGTGATAAAAAAAAATCTCAGTATTTTCATTTTCAGTAGATGGGTACAGTATGCTATGTATTTGACTTGCCAAAAATTTTGGGAATGATGCATGAAAAAGTAGAATGACTTGACCTTAAAAAAAAAAAAAAACGAAAAATTTGACTCGGCGAAAATAGTAATATTTACGCAAATGTTTTTTATCTGAATATATCTAACATGCCCATTAAATAAATTATTGAATATTGCGACTGGGTTCACTGATACGTTACTATAATCATTTATTAAAATACTGTTTATAGTTCATGAGACATGTTCTTCATACGAAGCAGGGGTTTGCATTCCACTTTTCCATTCAGCAGCTACATTATCAACAACACTTTTGTCAGCCAGGAAAATAAAATACCCGAGAGAAAATGATTATTCTAACATTTGTGGCAAATCTCTCGAGACAGCCAGAAAGACGGTCGGAACCCGTTTGTTAGAAAAGTCGGCCATTCCTGTTTCTATGGGGAAATGTAAGAGGCTGTATAAGGTGTACCTTTTATTGCTTTGGTAAATAATGAATATTAGTGACGCATCGGTGATCTAAATTTAAGGTAAATTACGGCTACCCACGCGGATATGGAGGCTGCAAGAGCGACCTTCGCGTTAATTAGAAACAATTTGGTGAGAATTGGCCAGGCTCCAGTAGCCTTGTCACACCGTAACCTACATCTGCATATATATATATATATATATATATATATATATATATATATATATATATATATATATATATATATATATGCAATAATGAAGTGGCATTAGAAAACGATCGGAAAAATAAAATCGCTTAATTTGAAAAAAATTAGTAAAAATTATAATAATAATGATCTGTGTCTGCAGATATTTAGCACTTGAAATCAATAATTAATTGGTTGTATATAGCTTTATTTTTCTGAGTAATCAGGAAATGGGTTGTTTAGCTACAACCACATATGACAAGGTTGTGCATTCAAAATAGATTTATCTTTCGAATCTTGATCCTTTGCCAACTTGGAAATAACCTAAAACCAGCTGATATATATATATATATATATATATATATATATATATATATATATATATATATATATATCACAGTTTAGTTGAATTATTAACTTACTCTAATCAAAGTATTTAACACGACCGTATTACATTCACTGGCCTTTAACCTACTCCTTAACGGTCATGTCAAAGGTCACGCCAATGTACCTAAAGGTCATACCGTTGTGTTCTAAGGGTTCACTAATATATGACCGACTTCAACTATAAATATCAACCCTAGAGATGCCAATGGGTCGACTCAGGCGCCAACTCCCACCTACGCTTGGGGGGGTGTTGGGGAAATATTCATTAAGGAAAACCAATTTAAAAGCAAAACTTCTCCATGGTTTAATATAGTTGACTCTTCTTAGACACAACAATGTTCGTAGTGCATCATTAAAGGTTAGAAGTCAAACAACTTCGATGCGACATTTATAATAAAGTCAAACAACGCCAAAAAAAAATAGTAAGTCATATATGAAACGTCGAGTGTTAATAGAGTTTGAAGAGATGTGAAGTAATTCTAATAAATAAAACTAATATATAGAAAAGGGGGTAAGTAAATTACTAATAAAACTAATATAGAAAAAAGGAGGAAAGTACAATAATCCAGTGAAGTATGAATGAATGGAAGCGTTTGGAAATTGCCTCTCACGTGTGTAAACTCTTCTTATCTTTTAAGATAATCTCTAATAGATAGTAGTAAAGATAGCCTATGATAATACATTATGGGTTGGGTTCAAATAGCATTCACACACCATCCTGCATTCCTTTCAGTTAGTGAAAGAATATTAATTAAGTGGATCTAACTTACACGGTTCTATCTTCTATAACTTTCTATGTTGCTTAAGTTCCTCTGGGTGAAACAATTAATATAATTACGTACCTAATTAAACAAAAAGGACATTACCCCTTATGAGTCCTTAGTATATGATTTAGGGTTGGTATGAATGAGGTTATTTTAGGGCTGATATACATATACTTAGTTTTAGGGTTGGTATACATGACGTTGATTTTAGGGTATGTATACATGGGGTTAGTTTGGATAGGTATATAAACCCTTGGTGCCAGCCTGAGGTACACTTTTATCTATTTTTTCCCCTTCCTTGACCTCCGTCTATCACCCTAACTTATCTACCATCAAGTTTCCAACAGTTCTATTCTATCCTCACTCTCCCAACACTCCTATCCTCACTCTTCCAACACTTCTATCATCACGCTTCCAACACTTCTATCCTCATTCTCCCAACACTTCTATCCTCACGTTTCCAGCACTTCTATCCTCACGTTTCCAACTTCTATCCTCACGCTTCCAACACTTCTATCCTCACGTTTCCAACACTTCTATCCTCACGCTTCCAGCACTTCTATCCTCACGTTTCCAGCACTTCTATCCTCACTCTTCCAGCACTTCTATCCTGACGTTTCCAACACTTCTATCCTGACGTTTCCAGCACTTCTATCCTCACTCTTCCGACACTTCTATCCTCACGTTTCCAACACTCTATCCTCACGCTTCCAGCACTTCTATCCTCACGTTTCCAGCACTTCTATCCTCACTCTTCCAACACTTCTATCCTCACGTTTCCAACACTTTTATCCTTACGCTTCCAACACTTCTATCCTCACGTTTCTAACTTCTATCCTCACGCTTCCAACACTTCTATCCTCACGTTTCCAACACTTCTATCCTCACGTTTCCAACTTCTATCCTCACGCTCCCAACACTTCTCACGTTACCAGCACTTCTATCCTCACGCTTCCAGCACTTCTATCCTTACTCTCCCAACACTTCTCTCACATTTCCAACACTTCTATCCTCACTCTTCCAGCACTTCTGTCCTCACGCTTCCAACACTTCTTTCCTCACGCTTACAGCACTTCTCACGTTGCCAACACTTCTGTCCTCACGCTCCCAGCACTTCTCACGTTACCAACACTTCTATCCTCACTCTTCCAACACTTCTGTCCTCACTCTTCCAACACTTTTATCCTTACGCTTCCAACACTTCTATCCTCACGTTTCTAACTTCTATCCTCACGCTTCCAACACTTCTATCCTCACGTTTCCAACACTTCTATCCTCACGTTTCCAGCTTCTATCCTCACGCTCCCAACACTTCTCACGTTACCAGCACTTCTATCCTCACGCTTCCAGCACTTCTATCCTTACTCTCCCAACACTTCTCTCACATTTCCAACACTTCTATCCTCACTCTTCCAGCACTTCTGTCCTCACGCTTCCAACACTTCTTTCCTCACGCTTACAGCACTTCTCACGTTGCCAACACTTCTGTCCTCACGATTACAGCACTTCTCACGTTACCAACACTTCTATCCTCACGCTTCCAGCACTTCGCACGTTACCAACACTTCTATCCTCACTTTTCCAGCACTTCTCACGTTACCAACACTTCTGTCCTCACGTTGCCAACACTTCTGTCCTCACGCTTCCAACACTTTTTTCCTCACGCTTACAGCACTTCTCACGTTACCAACACTTCTGTCCTCACTCTTCCAGCACTTCTATCCTCACGTTATGTGCAGCAGCTGACCTTGATGGGTGACGGTCGCGCCAGACAGGAGTAGCCACAGTATAGACAGGATGACCGTCCACCTCCTCCCGTCCATTACTGTCATATATATCTTGTCGTCTCGTCTCGTGGCCAACCATTAGCCTCTCCTAACTACACCATATCAAACTATTACGGACGTAGGAGCTCACGTAGACTAGCCTCACGCCATTTTTCTATCGCTCACACTGGAGCTGGGGGAGAGTATATACGCATTTTCTATATATAAATTGGGATGTAAAAGCTTTAATAATAGCCACTAGGGTCATCCGGCTCATACAGAACTAATCAAAAAAAAAAAAGATATACAAATATCAGGGAAATACTATGAAATTCTAGGCTCTTAGCATGAGTAATCCTTCTTTCCCAAGTTCCATTTTCTTCACTGTGGACCAGACGATCGAATTGTGGGGACCCAGTCCTACATACACACCACTGGTGTCTTGTTAAGTACTACCCATCACTTTTTTATGGCGTTAGGAGCGAGGTAGTTAGGTAGTAGACACTCCAACAGTCACCTTCACACTGTGGATGCGAGGCATGATGGTCGTTATCTTATCTTCACTGATAACATCAAGATTTGCGATAAAACTGGATAAAAATTGCCTACAGAAGGCGAGGCGAGGTTCCTCCCATCTTGACTCACTGCCGCCGAAGACGTTACTTCACTCCATATAGAAATAACCACAAACCACGTCTCTCTCTCTCTCTCTCTCTCTCTCTCTCTCTCTCTCTCTCTCTATATATATATATATATATATATATATATATATATATATATGAAATATCGTGTTTGTGTAGCCTGCTTTATGGTATCATATTTTTTTCTTAACTTTTGCCTATGGTAAACATTCAGTGGACAGAAAGCTTGAAATATAATTGTTTTAACTGAATGAAATGTAAAAAAAAAAAAAAGGAAGAAATATCCTAGATATGTTATGCACAGTGTATATTGATTATATCAATGTGTTAGCTCTACCACCATGGTAAACTATCTTCATAGGTAGGTAGACTCTCTCTCTCTCTCTCTCTCTCTCTCTCTCTCTCTCTATCTATCTATCTATCTATCTCTCAAAATGAAAAAAAAAATTCTGTGTTTAGTTATTGAAGTTTGGCTGGCTGAGTCCCAACAAATGATTTGTTCTATTACCGTAAAGGTAAAAGCTATCGTGTGTGTGTGTGTGTGTGTGTGTGTCTGCAGATACATAATTAACCATGAAAAAGAATTCTCAAGAGAAAACAATACCTTTGAGTTTTTGATAAAAGAGAGGTTTTATCTTTACATCAGTCTGTCTGTCAGTTTATCTCTCCATCTCTCTCTCTCTCTCTCTCTCTCTCTCTCTCTCTCTCTCTCTATATATATATATATATATATATATATATATATATATATATATATATATATATATATATATAAAGATGTAATTGATGAAATAGCCATAGAAATATATGTCAATAGAATCAGGTGGTTAGGTCGCGTTCTGTACAGTAAGCGACCACGACATAACATGTGTCATGTCTATCTTGTGTACAAGTCTACTCGAAGTTCCCTGACCACACGAGGATTATTTCCTCCTCTAGATCGTGGAAATGGCCTCTCACATGACCCAAGAGAAGTGGAATGACTTAGTTGTTTCGTTTTTAGGGGTGAAGGAACCCCCAGAATCAGGGGGTGAGGAGGAGGCGGAGGCTGGCCTGGCTACCATGCTGACGGAGTTATGCCATTGTAGCACGAAACTCAGGATTATGTACGACCATAGGGTAAATATTGGATTCATTTTCTTGTTATTTAGAGAGATCCATTAATTAATGGAGTATCTATTAAGGAGATTTATATATATAAATTAGCTCCGTTAGTTAAGGAAGTATATATTAAGGAGATTTATATATATAGATTTGCTCCATTAGTTAAGGGAGTATATATTGAGGAGATTTATATATATAGATTTGCTCCATTAGTTAAGGGAGTATAGATTAAGGTTTATATTTAGATTTACTCAGGAATGAAGCTAAAGTAATGAAGGTTAATGAAATGTGAGGATAATGTATTAATTTATGGACATTGCAGAAGTAGTTTATTAATTTAGAAGGGATATTTGATGTATTTAATCTACTAAACTGATCCTCATCCAATTATAGTAAAAAAAAGTATTTCGAGTGTATATTCATGCTAGAATTTACTCGTCAGAATTTTGTGGATGTCGTGTTATAACCTAAGAATATCAATAGAAATCATGTTAAATAACTTTCAAGTGCTAGGAATCATACATGACCACCTGGGTTGCAGGTGTAGAGAGTCGTCATGCCAACATTAGGTCTCACAGGCATATTTTCATCCACCCGTTAATATTTTGACATACTGTATGGATGTGAGTTGTCTATTGGTGGCTATTGCTGGTTACAGCTTTACAGAATAGGATGCCACTGTGGGTAACGTCTTGCAAACATAAATCTTCCTGTTGAGTCAGCCTCAGTGGTTTTGTTATCATTTAGTTGAAGGGAAGTGTTAATACAGATATGGTGTCAAGGAAATGTAACCAAAGATTACACTTTGTACGTATCTTGCATAACCTACGTGTAGATAAGATGGTCATTAGCCTATTTTACAAATCAATTTTAGTATCAGATATAAATTTTTCAATCACTGCCTGGTATGGAAAACTTACTTGCAAAGATAAAAGGAAGTTGGGAAGGATTGTTAAGAAAGCAAGAAAACTAGGTGCAGAGACCACATCACTGAATAAGCTGTATGAAAAAGGTATAATGAAACAAGTAGACAGAATGATGAAAGATGTAACGCATCCGCTACATAATTGTTACACGTATCTTAAATCTGGCAGAAGGCTAGCTCTGCCCAAGCTGCACACTGATAGATACAAAAAGTCGTTTGTACCTAAAAGCATTCTGCTTTTCAATCATCTATCATCACTATAACTTCTAGCTTTAAGTTTCATGATAACTGTAGGTGATGGTTCATGATAGGGATGGTGACAAGCTGATATCGCATGTACACAATAGCAAAGTAACATTTTATATGAAATAACCTATGCAATATTTCTTGTTAATATTTTAATGTTTTTTTTTTACAACTACTAAGGAGCTCTAAAGCCAAAACGAATTTCATTTTGTATTACATTTTGTATAACAATTTGACAAATAAAGTATCATATCTTATCTTATCTTATCTTAGTCATACAATATGCATTTCTCGCATTTCATTTCCCTTCCAAAAATTTTTTCTAACTAGCACTGCTGATCAGAAAAGCAACATCAATTTGAAAAGAAGTATTATCTTATCCCACTATTTTGACTTGTACTTCTTATATTACGCTAAAAGTACCACAAAAACAACATGTCAATGATAAACTATTTCATTAGATATTGTATGGTACTGCTGTATGTTTTTGCCAGCTTTTTCAGATGATTTCAATATTTACTTCTGTGTTTCACTTGCAGCAAATTCACTTACTGGTTGGACAGTGTGTGTCAGGCATTGTGAGTCCAGGTAGTGCCTTAGCCAGACAGACATCGCAGTTCCTTGCCTCTCTTCTCCGACGGCAAGGTGGCATGAGTATTCCTTCAGGAACTTCTGATAAGGTCATTGCTTGGCTCAGTTCTGCTCTGCAGTGTCATGTGAGGGAACCAAATAGCTCGCAAACCGTCCGTCAGATATTGCGAGCTCTAGCTGCTGTTCTGCAAGATGCCCCAGACCATACTGATGAGGTGATGTGTTCTGTCAACATGTAGATTCCTTTATTACCATGATGCTAAAGAGTTGATTATTTATGGATCATCGTTTGCTTATGCCTTCATCATTTTACTGATAGTAACATGCGATATTTGGCTTTTTATTTACATCCTCCAATTTATGTATGAATGAAAGTGTAAGAATTACATTCTTGAGGTAGTCTTTTAATATTTTGTTTATATTTATTAAGAAGCAATTTAGACATTTCCAGTGTTTCACTCCTATGGTATAGTTTTGCTTTATTCATCCAGAGTTACAGATAGAGACATTTGTTATGATGAATTTTCTTTTGGAAGTCAATATTTCATACCCTGATAGTTGACCTCTTGTGGATGGTATATATACTACATATATAACATCCATTCCTATGTCAGGAAACCCCTTTTATGGGGCCCTCACAGTACTTAGGAAGCTGGCCACATCTGGCTGGGAGCATAGGTCGCACAGATCATTTGGCGAGGTGATGTTGTGTGTGTCTTTTTAGGGTGAGCACAGGACAGTGGAGGGGTTAGAGGTCAGTGTATTTAGGACTGAAGTTACATCTTTGGTATATGGGGTTTATATGTATGTATGTATGTATGTATGTATGTACGTATTGTGTTTAACATTATTATTTGTGTTTTACGGGGAGAGGGTTTTACACTTGTAATCTGTTGTCTCTTGTTTAGTGTGTGTAATTAATTTTTGTAATTATCTATTAATTTGTATTGTATGGATTATGGGGCTCTATTTCTTGGACATTTTGTACCATTATACAACTTTTGTTGTGTGTTTCTTCCTCAGATATACTTAAGTCTGGCTGGCAGCAAGGGATCGCTTATCTACACACTAGAATCAGGTTCATTGTGGCAAAATCAAGCTCTAGCAATGCAGTGCCTTCATCTTCTGACCTATGTAACCCCAGAAGTCATCACAGAGGCCCGGCAGCATGATGATGAGATTTTCCCCTCTGAAGTTGTATCCAACATTCAGAGGATTGTTATAGGCATTCTGAAGCAGCCATTACCCATTCCAGACTTATGTCCACATAAGGTGTATCTGCATCTAGTTGCTTCTTCTTTGAGTGTTTTATACAATCTTGTTGTGTGTGCTCCAAATGATGTACTGGGTAATGTTATTGTGAGTGCGTGCCATCCATTTGTGTTTTATGGATTGCCAGGGTTTCCTCATAGTGAACTTGTACAGCACACGACTGGTACAGAAGTGGATATTTCTCCTTCATCTGGTATGGAGAGCGATTCATCTTCAAGAGTGAGTATTAATGATGGTAGATTTCTTGTATGTTCTTTGTATATTAAGCATTATGTCATCACCCTTTCAGCTGTGTGTGTGTGTGTCTTTATCTGTCTGTCTGCATGCAGATTGTTGATACAGTAACTCAAGAATAGCCCCTGATAGAGGCTTTGTGTTAACAATGTAGATACCCCACTGGAGACAACAGATTGATTGGATTTTGGGCACTTTTTTGTTCAAATATGCATATTGATATGGGAAACTTAATTTTTGGAAATGCAATAACTCTGTTGTTCTGAATGAAGGGAAGTTGAAATTTATAGCGAGTATGTATTAAGCAGAGGAAGATATCATGGCAACAGGTTTTGCCAAATTCCTGAGACCATTTGCATATATATTATTTTGATTCATAGTGGGACATCAGGTAACGCAAGTGTGTCATGTATGTACTTTTTTTGGATCCACATGACTCTTGAAAGTCCCAGATTTAGAACATTATAGAATATTCAGTCTTAAACACTGGTTATTGTATTCTGCTGCTCATTGGAGCTTAAGAGGCTTTTCAGGAAAAAGAGAATAAAGTATATACTCCCAAAACCGTTCTCTGTTAGTGCTTGATTTCCAAGAACCCCAGAATTTTAAAAACCAGCTTGTGTCAAGGATTTGTCCAGGTTATGGGAGAAAAGAAATTCCATTTCAGATTTTGGACATTTTGTCCAATTGATGCAATTGGTTTTGCAGTTTTTTTTTCTTGCAAAACTTGGAATATGTTTCAAGGCCAGGCATAGGAGTGTGCACTCCAAATTTAGGAGGATATGAAAAATTTTCCCCAACACTGGAGCAAGTCCCATTCTCAACCCCCTTGCATGCCAATTAGTCTAGGTCCAGAATGATATATGTACGTGTAATAAGAACCTCCGTGTTTGTTGCTGCTAACTCTATAGAATGAATGGAAGTCAAAAGATTTAGTTACTAGGGTTATCTTGCTTTTCTTGCCTGTAAGGTATTATGTGGTATCTGGTTGAGCATGTGAGTACAATACTGTGTTAGCAGACTTTTGCCTGAACTGCTGTGCTTTACATAAAGACATATAGGGTGCAGATAGACAGACGTACAGTTATTGTCCCTCCTACTGACCATTTTTCCATAATGTGTCAAACAGAGTTACACTAACCGAAATCGTCGTAAGAGACTCCGGCGAAAACGAGCCCAACCATCACGTTCCACCTCTGATTGTGATGGTGGTCCATGTCCTTTGGTAGCAGCTGTAGATGGTGTAGGATTAGGGTTACGAGGTCCCCCACCAGCAACAGCCCTAGCTAGTGTCCCACTCAAGCCTCAGTGGGCCAGAGGGAAACAGTTAGCCAATGCTGAAGAAGAGAAACCTTTAGTTCTTTCTCCTCCAGGTGAGATACTATGTTATTCAATGTTTTAGTGTTTACCTCATGGAAATTCTTTCCCTTAAGTGGGCAGTTTTGTGGATTTTTTTTTATCTTGCAGAAATGTTGATGTTGAAAAGCTGTATTGTTTACACCATCTTGTATTGCATATCTGCCTCCACATAAGCTGTAACCATTATCTTGTAGCATTACATATCATGTGAATGAGTTCACTTCTGGTGAAATTGGCTGTAGGTAAATAACAGCTTGCAGCAGAATCTTCTAAACTGTTGTTTCATCTTAATACAAATGATCTAGTAGCATTTTAGATAGCCAAGGTTGCTTGGAAGCTACATCTCGGGATAAGTATTTTTTTTTTTTTTTTTTTTTTTTTTTTTTTTTTTTTTTTTTATACTTTGTCGCTGTCTCCCGCGTTTGCGAGGTAGCGCAAGGAAACAGACGAAAGAAATGGCCCAACCCCCCCCCCCCCCCCATACACATGTACATACACACGTCCACACACGCAAATATACATACCTACACAGCTTTCCATGGTTTACCCCAGACGCTTCACATGCCTTGATTCAATCCACTGACAGCACGTCAACCCCTGTATACCACATGACTCCAATTCACTCTATTCCTTGCCCTCCTTTCACCCTCCTGCATGTTCAGGCCCCGATCACACAAAATCTTTTTCACTCCATCTTTCCACCTCCAATTTGGTCTCCCTCTTCTCCTCGTTCCCTCCACCTCCGACACATATATCCTCTTGGTCAATCTCTCCTCACTCATTCTCTCCATGTGCCCAAACCATTTCAAAACACCCTCTTCTGCTCTCTCAACCACGCTCTTTTTATTTCCACACATCTCTCTTACCCTTACGTTACTTACTCGATCAAACCACCTCACACCACACATTGTCCTCAAACATCTCATTTCCAGCACATCCATCCTCCTGCGCACATCTCTATCCATAGCCCACGCCTCGCAACCATACAACATTGTTGGAACCACTATTCCCTCAAACATAACCATTTTCGCTTTCCGAGATAATGTTCTCGACTTCCACACATTTTTCAAGGCTCCCAAAATTTTCGCCCCCTCCCCCACCCTATGATCCACTTCCGCTTCCATGGTTCCATCCGCTGACAGATCCACTCCCAGATATCTAAAACACTTCACTTCCTCCAGTTTTTCTCCATTCAAACTCACCTCCCAATTGACTTGACCCTCACCCCTACTGTACCTAATAACCTTGCTCTTATTCACATTTACTCTCAACTTTCTTCTTCCACACACTTTACCAAACTCAGTCACCAGCTTCTGCAGTTTCTCACATGAATCAGCCACCAGCGCTGTATCATCAGCGAACAACAACTGACTCACTTCCCAAGCTCTCTCATCCCCAACAGACTTCATACTTGCCCCTCTTTCCAGGACTCTTGCATTTACCTCCCTTACAACCCCATCCATAAACAAATTAAACAACCATGGAGACATCACACACCCCTGCCGCAAACCTACATTCACTGAGAACCAATCACTTTCCTCTCTTCCTACACGTACACATGCCTTACATCCTCGATAAAAACTTTTCACTGCTTCTAACAACTTGCCTCCCACACCATATATTCTTAATACCTTCCACAGAGCATCTCTATCAACTCTATCATATGCCTTCTCCAGATCCATAAATGCTACATACAAATCCATTTGCTTTTCTAAGTATTTCTCACATACATTCTTCAAAGCAAACACCTGATCCACACATCCTCTACCACTTCTGAAACCGCACTGCTCTTCCCCAATCTGATGCTCTGTACATGCCTTCACCCTCTCGATCAATACCCTCCCATATAATTTACCAGGAATACTCAACAAACTTATACCTCTGTAATTTGAGCACTCACTCTTATCCCCTTTGCCTTTGTACAATGGCACTATGCACGCATTCCGCCAATCCTCAGGCACCTCACCATGAGTCATACATACATTAAATAACCTTGGGCCATCTGGATGTATAATAAAGAAAGGTTTCAATAGAATGATGAAGGTTAATCACTCACCCTCATTTTACAGTGAAAGCTCCTGATGCAGAGAGTGTCCTAGAACCCGCCCTGCAAGATAAGTATTATTCCAAGATAAACATCAGTGTAGATTATGAATCTAAGGGCACACTTGAAAATCTTAACAAGTGCTCAGTCACCAAAACTTAACTCTTCATATACTGTACACACAAAGACTTCCCATGTTGTCCAGACACACTAGGTTGAGAAAAAAGAAGATTTTGATGGAAATAGTTGTTTCATCACTAACAACTTGTGAACTGCCAAAGTTCTTACATTATGCCTCCATGCCATTGTTTTGGTAACTTCCAGGCATGGTGATAACATGTGGAATGCTAAAGACATTGATGATGAGTGGTTTTCCTTGGGCCATCTGGATGTATAATAAAGAAAGGTTTCAATAGAATGATGAAGGTTAATCACTCACCCTCATTTTACAGTGAAAGCTCCTGATGCAGAGAGTGTCCTAGAACCCGCCCTGCAAGATAAAAATGTTGTAGAGATCACTGTCAGTGGCTCTGAAACTGACCACTCAGATTTTGAAGGTGGAGGAGAAAAAGAGACGACACTTATGGCCCGAGTTCGTCAATGTTCACTTCAGGCAATAAATGCTGTTATTGATGTACGTTTTGTTCATACATTTTCGTTTTTATGTTATTGTTCTATTTTCATGTCATATCAGAATTCATTTTTTGATTCAGGAGTGACTACAGCTTGGTTCAGTACCAAGGTGGAAGAAGCCATAAAGTTGTCTTCCAGATGAACGAAAAGGAAATTATTTTCTTCAAAGATATCTTTTGTGTCACTTGCAAGTATGTTAGACAGTTATAGAGCCCCTCATTTTTGTCTGTGACATAACTTTGATCATAATTTGAAGAATTTTATTCAAATGTTCATGAAAGTTTATGCAGTTGTTTCCCAGTAACTAGAGAACTGATTGTCAGTAGACCCAGAACTCTGCTTTAGATTTTGCATGAGTTTGCCCTCCTTATAAAAAGGTTTAACCTAGAATTTGACTGATTCATTAATTGAAGAATACTCCACCAGTGGATGTGGAATTAATGAAGATGCTTTTGATATTTCCCACCCAAAATTTCCACCTATTCTTGTTTCATTTCTGGTAACTGTGCTGTGTTGAAAGTGATACAAATGTTTCAATGAAATACTTTTTTAGTGTTGTTGAATTAGGTATACTAGGAGGGTGTTCCATGGAGCCTTTGTGTTGCTTGCAGCACAAGATTGTTATTGGGTGTGAAATCAAGTTAAACTTTATTTTGAATGGTATAGAGTTACGGGTTATCTGCCATCTACTTCTTAAGGTGCTCTGAAACAACTTTATAGAGTTTGATGGCCAAAGATTCAAGTTTTTCAAAGTAAATCCAGGTTCTAATCTGTTTGGGAATACAAAGGTGTAACATCAGTTTTAAGTAAAAGAGTGTAAGATGACGACATGCTGTTTGATGAGTGAATAGAGTAAGGAATGTCAGAAGAGGATGTGGAAACAGGAAGATGATGGATTTAAAGTTAGATTTGTATTGCTAAGATGGCTTACCCATATGGAAAGAATGAAGGTAGGGAGAATGAGCAAGGGATTTTATATAAGCAAGTTGAAAGGAAGAAGGATCCTAAGAATAAGGTGGAAGGACAAAGTGAGGTAGCATAGACTGAGGATGATGTAAACTTGGGGTAATATTTGGTAGTGAGACAGTATGGCAGATATGTATGGATATTTGAACAATGTAAATATAAATGTTTTGCTAAGATTTACATGGTTGATAAGTTATTGAGTTAAAGTTATTGAGAACTTTTTTGTTTCTGTTGTTGGGTAATGGTAGAACTGGAGTAAAGCTTTGTTTATACTTCAATTAGCTCTGCCTGCAAGAGGTTACTGCCATGAGTGAAAAATTGCTTTTGTTAGGCTCTATCATTGGGATAACAATCACATCAAAGAATTTCTCACTTCAAAGGAGTCCAGTTTCCCTGCTGCTCGAAACAGTGCGGTCTTGGGCTGCAGGAGCCTTTAGAAAGAGGCCCTGGGTAACACCAAGACTTTTATAGAAAATGGTCCAGTTATGATTATGAATGAATATACTTGATTATACTATTGCACTTAGTACAGTACTAATCCATTATTTTTGTATTATGATTTGTAATATTTTATCCAATTATTCCATTGCTGCCACAAAGGAGTGTAAGGTATTTTTGCTTTAATTTTTGATTCCTGAGCATTCAGCAACTTCATACAATGATAGAGTGTTTGTTTACACCTTTCTTGCAGACTTAATTCCTTACACAGTTTTTAATCTCACTCTTAAGGTGTGCTTAACATTTATATGTCTGTGTTATTTTAGCATTGTAGTGTGGTTTCTAGTAAGTTCTGCATATCAGAATTTATTGTGCAACTGAAGTTGATGGACTCTCCGTGTGTAAGGTTATACCACAAGTGAAAAGTCTTCGGCAAGACTGTATCGTTGTCATTTGACAAAACAGAGTACAGTCTTCTTGGAGAACATCTTGCTTCAAAGGAGTTTATCTTGTCCCTGCTATTGGATGTGGCACAGCCTTGAAGCTGCAGGAACCCTAGGTTAAGACGTCCTTGGGCTGGACCATGATATTATAGTACAGACTCTGTTTTGTTTAATAACTCTTCCCATGTATATTTTAAATTTCCTTCCTTTAACAGATAACCAAATGCACTTCCATGCTCATGGCTCAGAACTGCAAGTTCTCTGCTTCTTTTAAAACCGCTCAATCTTCTCCCGTTCAATCAGTAACTTGCCTTTTCATAAATACCTCAAAACTTAAATTTGGACAGTTTCCTAGTGGGGCAGATGTAACGTAAATTAGTGAAACCTTATTTCTTCCTATTTTTCTTTGTAGACGATGCACAACTTTTCATCTCCTTTGATGGCGCAGTAATACCACCACTCAGCATAGTAGCATCTAATTTATTTTGGAAATTCCACATTACTCAAATCAGTCAGTCTGCCTATAACAGACATGTCTGAGATTCATCTTTTCTGAACAGTGATGTCATAACACCTTAGATAGATTTATCCTCATATACTCTTATTGCTCTCATAGCTCGAGCAGTTTTGATTATACATACCTACTTGATTTTAGGTTGGTTTAAAGCATTCCAGCACACCAACTCTCCTATTTTACTTCTTAACTTGACCCATTTGCCCTTTGCTACAGTGCAGGGTCTATCCTTCTTCTGTAGATATTACTCCAATTACTGCTCCTGAGAACTGACTGGTTATACCATTAGGTGAACCATGTAATACTCAGCAAGCCACTATATCACTTGATTGTTCTGTAGGTTGGTATCTCAGAGTGGGCCATTGTGATACATGTTTATTTCTCAACACTTCTGAAATTGGAACCTTACATTTGCAATTTGTCAAACAGCTATGACCTGCAACCTTTTCAAAAGACAGGTTTTTCACTTTCTCAGTAGCACAAAGACTTCTCTCCTTACTTTTTAGCCCATTTTCACGTTTTAAGGCCTAGTCTCACTGGAGACTTGTCTGTGACATAAAAGCAGAAGTGTATCATTAGTCTCCAGTGATAATTTTGTATATCTTATTCAGAAAGTGGGAAAACAGCACAAGTTCAGCTACTGGCCACCACTAATGTGCCAAACACCATCACTGATGACTAGTGTGCTGAAGGACCCTTCACCATCTGTTAGAATGGCATCTCTACAAGTCATAAACACTTTTCTCATTGATTCTTCTCAAGTACTTACACTTGCTGTTGAGAAGTGAGTACAAAGAGCATTGTATTTGTTTGATTTTAGGAGACAATATTGATCATAAGTTTCTGTTGTCTGTTTCATATTGATATGTTCTTTGTTTTTGTATAGTTTATCCTTAGAATCAGCTGTTTCAGGCAGAAGAATTACCTAAATGATTGATTTGAAAAAAGAAATTTTATATAATTGCATCATGGCTACCATGAATATGATTTGTTTCTTCATCTGCAGTTGTCCAATGCACTTTAGTCCTAGCCTCTTGATTACACCTTTTGCTTGTGTTTATATTGATTACCATAACATGATATATTGTCTTGATATATCTTGTTAAATCTCATGCATTTGGAACACAGGAACTCAGATATTTTGCTGTTTACTAGCTGATTCATACTGTTTGACAACATTCTCCCTTGCCCTATGATTTTATGATGATGGTTTTCATGTCTTATCTTTCAGTGAGGGAAAGAGCTCATACACCACTCTCGGCCATCAACTTGGCACCAGTCTTCGTGAACTTCATCGCTGCATGGCATTGGCCCTTCTCTCTGAAAAATTTCCTGGTGCCCTTGTTAGAACTTTAAAAACGATTGAGTTGCTTGTTGAAAATGTTAACTACTCCAAGCTTAAACCAGGGCTACTAACCAAAATTGTTACACATGTGAAATACTTCATGAGATATAAAGGTTTGTGCAGTATTAACTAAATTTGAATTATCCATTTGTCTCTGTATTACTATATTTCCAAGAAATGACTTCCCTTCTATCTCATATTTTCCTGAACTTGTCAGCTTGACCTGTCTGTCCAGATACTTGGTTTTTGCATCTTTCATGATGCCGTTTGTGACTGCACAGAGCAGTCATGGCAACTTGGAATAACCTAAAAAAGAAATACATATGTTTCTGTATATCTGTGGCTATATAGCCTTTCTGTGGCATCTTTACTTTGTGCATGTCCACTAGAGATTGGATACTTGCAAATGGGGCCTATGTTTGTATGTTCTTGATGATGCCTCACTGAATCGGGAAAGACAATTAGGTACAGAGTAAGAGGGAAATTTTTTTATTGTATATATATATTTCATCCCACCATGGTACCAGGCGCCTGTGTAGGCTCTGACGTGCTATTTTTTCCCCCCACTTATCATAGAGTTTTAGAGCATAATGCTACTAAAGCAATTCTGAATCATGCATTGATTATGAACAGAGTTATGTACAAAAAACTGATACATAACTCACACATGTAATGATAGATACTCCCTTTTATAACTCATCCCAGAGGCTGTGGTTCAAGCAAATGCCTTCTCCGTGATGGTGAGTGTGTTGATGATCAAGCCACAAATACAAGAACTACGGGACTTACTTGTGCGGTACCAGACTCCAGCTCCTCCAACTCTTACGACTCCACCAGAGGTTATGCCTCCACCATCCATGGAAGAAGAGCTCCCAGGAGAAGAAGATGATGAGGCTGAAACTAACATGAAAAAAGAAATGGAGAGAATGAATTTAGTAAGTAGATATCTTTTATTGAGCTATGACTGTATCAGGTATTAAAGAATTGTAGTTATGTACAGATGTTAACAGCATTGAATCATTGTTAGTGAATAAAGTTCTGAACTTGCTCTTGTGTGTGTTTTTAGAAAATATGCTAATGATATTTTACTTTTGTCATCTTAGTTTTGTGTTTCAGTTAAGTGAAGATGAAGAAGAGAAAGCAGAGGGTAAAACACAGGCCAGGTCTATGGTATCGTGGCTTATTCAGCGCTGCGTTGACTCCTTACTGACACCTGACCACAGTGCTGTACATGGCATCTACATTCAGGTAAATTTGTTTGCAGGTTTCTACATTCAGATGAATTTGTTAATATGTTGACAAAATCTTGTAGGTTTATGTCTTAAGTGGACAGGATAGGATTAATCCTTATTGATAACATACATGATGGAAGGATGAAGGTGCTGCTGGTGGTTGAAAGATTCTGTTTAAATGAAGGAAGCTGTTTGATTTTTATTTTAGGTCTGGAGGAAGTGGATATTATCTTAGCTTTTCTTTGGTGATTCAGGAATAGTATTGATGTGAAGTATAAGGAGAGTTAATTTAAATGAGAGGGAATTTGAAGATTTTCATGATAATTGCATTGGTGTTATAATTCAGAGAATTGCTTGAGAATATGATAGATTGTTAAGCTAGACAATTGTGAAAGAGTATGTGAAATGAATGCAAAAACCTGTTTGAGATAAAGATGTCAACAAGTGCTGATAGTATGTGCACAGAGATGACAAGAATATCATTAATATGCTCCTGATAAAAATCACATAACAGCTATAGTGAATACTATAGGTAAAGGTGGTGCAAATGGAGGCTTTGTTGATGATTCATCTTTGTGTGTAAATTTCAGAAGTTAGAAGCCATATATTTGATTTAAAGTTCATGTTTCACTTTACCATATTAGACGTAGGTTGATGATTGTTCATGATCCACCCATTTGTAATAGCACTGGAGTTTATGATATTAGATAGATAGAAGAGTGTGCACTGAGGTGATAGTGGTCCTAGATGTCATTATTTTATGATCTGAAATTATGAGAATGTTTGGTTCTTTTCAGGTGCAGTTACAGTCACTCAAAGTGTTAAGTGCCTTAGTGAGTGAACACTTGAGTTTAATTCACCAGAATCTTCCCTTGATTCAGCATGTCATCAGAGTCTGTAGTGATGCTGTACGAGAGCCTCCTATTTCAAAGCTGAAAGACCAGACACCAGAGTCTCCGAATTACGAAATTAGAAACAGTTTGGATCCAGCACTCATGTCCCCAGATCCTGGTAAGTTGTGATGTGTGAAATGGGTATTAGCACCTGACTTGTTATCTCTTTACAGTTTGATATTATTTATTAGGACATTAGAAGCACAATTACATATTTTTTTTTACCTAAATCATTATAAGATTTGTTACAGTGACTTCACTGAAGATGTAGGGATTGCTTAGAGTATAGGAGGTTGAGAAGGAATTAGATCACAAGAGTCCTGAGAATATTTATTCACTCGCATAATGCAAAGCTTTATATCACTAAGGTAAGACAGTTGCCACAGTCTTGTGTTATGGGCAGAACAGAAATGTACATCATTCTAAATTCTGATTAGGAGCCTTAATTTACCTTCTTGTTTCAGGAGCCCGTTCTGTTTTCTCTGGGGCTCTTGCAAGATTGACTTAATTATTTTCCATCTTTGCTTTCAAGTCCAGTTTATCTACAGTTAATGTTGGAGGCAAGATTAATGTGTGGCTTTAGCAAAATAATTTAAAAGTGAGAACCTGTTTTATTGTACATAAGGTTGCTTGTCTAAACCCCATCTGGTTGGGAAATTACAACTTTCAGAGGCAACTCAGCTTTTGATTGGTCAGTCATCATCAGCTATAATTCTAATTGGGGGAATTTTATTAGGCAAGTCTTGGCTTAGATAAAGTTTTTCATTGGGAGAAGGGGGAAAGAATACTATCCATGTATCTCTTTTATGTCATAAAAGGCAACAAAGGAGGACAGGAGCAATGAGCTGAAAATCCTTCTCTCCTTTGTATTTTCTAAAAGAAGGAACGGAGCAAGGAGTCAGGCATGGAAGTTTGGCCACCATCAAATGGTTTCTCTGGTGCCATTACTGAAAAGCTGAAAATGACACAGTATTTTGATTATTTGCCTTGTATAGAAAAAAATGTCCACAAAAACTTATATATGTATTAGGAGTAGAAAAATTATTAGTCCCCAGATTATGAAATTGTTTTTTTCTAATGTTTCAAACTTTTATAGTGCATGTCATACTTAAATGTGTGTTTATCATTCCTATAGATCCATTTCGTTCAGTGAAAGGATCACTTCAGACCTCAGGTATGAAGAGCCCTTTGCTCATTTTAGCTCTTATTCCTCATATGGTTTAATTAAGTAATGAAGAAATTCTCATAATGCAGGTGTGGTGGTGGAGCATGCCTACACTCTTTTAGGCTCACTCTTAGGGGCAGTCAAGGCTGACCTGGATAAGGGAAATGAAGCTTGTGTTTCAGCCATCCAAGTACAGCAACTCTGGCTCTGGGCCCTACAGGTTATTACTGCTTGTTTTGATATTTTTTATGTGAAATACGAAAAATGTTTCACTTACATACTCTTAATTACTCTCTTTATTGTTTTTTTTAAACTGTCTATCCCACAGAACCATAAAAGCATCAGGAACAAACGATAAAGCCACATTAGCTTACATTCATTGCTTGTTTGTTTATGACACCATTACTTTTCATTTCATGTTATTATGACCTGATTCAAATGAGGATTTTAATGACATCATCCATTACATTTCTCCTTATGTTCCACAATTTGTTTTTTACCTAACTGGTACATGTAATTATGGACATGATGAAGGTATACCTTTTAGGGGTGTTTACCTCTGAGAAGTCAAAGGTCATCACAGTAGGAGCCTTGTGAGACAGCTATTCAGTTTAATTTAGTATATGATATGCTAATAGATAAAGAGATATTCAGTAACTGTACTTGTGCCAAAGTTAATACAGTGAGAAGGTCTGGAAAACAATATTTCATTTTCTTTCTTTCATGCTTGTTCACCATTTCCTGCATGAGTGCAGTACCACCAAGAACAAACACAGAAAGGCCTCATTTGCTTGTTCTATCTTTAGCTGTCATGTAATGCACGGAAACCACAGCCCCTTATCCACAACTAAGTCCCACAGGCATTCTGTGGCTTACCATGTACCCTGGTTCAATCCATTGACAGTTCATCACCACCTGTATCTTTTGTTCCATCTTTTAGAAACTGAAATGTTAAAAGGAGGGGTTTGTAGAATTTTTTCTCTCCTTCCCCGGGGAAACCAATGTAGAAAATGAAAAAGCCAAAGCTTGTAAAGTTAATAAGATAGATTCCAAATAATTGGGATGAGGTGATAAACAGGTGCATATTGTAAGAACATGGAAGGAAGGTACCAAATCAGAAGACTTGACAGATCCAGTGACTAGTTTTCTGTGTAGGATAAAAATGGTAAACAAGTATGAAAGATGGATAATTTCATGGTAATAAAAACAGGTTGGATAAGTAGAGGCAGCATTTCTTTAAGGAGTACAGTATGTATAGGAAATACTGAAAAGATGATTTTTTCTAATTATATGACTGTATTATGAAAAAAAAGGGTTTCTTGATACAGTTTTGGAAAAATAAGATGTGTAGAATTTATTAATTTAGATTTTATTTTTTACCTGATACTATTATGTTGGTTAATAATGTAATTACAGCAATGAGAGGTCTGAAATTTTGATGGGTGAAAGGTGAGAGGTTAAGAAATGAATATGTTAGTATCCATCAATATAAGTTTTCAAGGAGGAATGCTTGATTTAACAATAGATAGTGGAGGAATTAAACTATATAGCTAGTCAGAAAACAAGAATACCTTATGTTGTGCATAAATTGAAAATACACAGTACGTACATCAGTTATGAACACAAAAATTTATTTATATTTAATGAAGTGTTTTTCTCTCATCCAGGGTCCATTGCAAATACTGTTTAAGCAGGCAGCTGCAGAACAGCCAGATGGTGGTACAGACAGTGACCTTACAGCAGGTAATGGAACAACCATTAGTATTGTGGATAGTAACCTGTCATTTATGATATCAAACAAACTTCGTGCTTTGCATGTTATTAAGCCTTTAATGCAAACTAGTTCCTTAATATCAGTTTCATAAATAATGCTCACCATGTCACCCAGGTTTATATGTTGTCAACTTATTCCCTAATGACTTTGTTCCATGATTAATGGCTTTCCAGCATGGAACATGACCAGACTGAATCATGGTAGAGTAAATCATGATTCAGTTTATGAAAAATATTTAAGACTTCCATATCTGTTTTGTACATTTAGCATTTATGATACCATTATTTATATACTGTGATTCCCCCTAATAGCAGTGGCTCATTAAGCAATAATTTGCAGTAGTGACCTTCGAAAATTAAGTTACAAGCTCTTAGAATGACAGTAAGGCCTTGCAATAGTAACAGATTAAAGAATTACATATGATTTTGATTTTCCCTCACAAATATTCTCTTCCATTACCAGTGAGATATTTCAGGATATTTTGCCTTAGGTGCAGTCCATTCATAAGAGTTAGAATAGGATAATTTTGGTCAGGAACATAACCCTCCTAATAATAGTACCATGGGATTGAGAAGGTATTAGAATGACAGATTACTAGAACAAAAATCTGTGGAAATGTAACCCTGTTGCTAAGGAGAGACCTATGGTGTTTATGTATTATGCATAATCATTTTTGATTCATGAAGGTATGAAAATCAGATTTATGTGTGATGGAACAGAATCTCATAATTTAGAAAATATGTCCTGGTGTGTATGTAATGAAACTTGAAAAAGATTTAAGATGTGTTTGTAGACATAGTTCTCTGTCATGCCTCTGTAAACTACAAACTCTGATTTGTGCATATTGCTTAGTGTTGTTTTTATCTTAGTTTACCTTTAGATGAAAGGTTGTCGAGGGAGTAGTCTGGTTAACCATGAAGATGTGTTTTATCCTCCACTTATAATTAACCAATAATTAACCATGGGAGATGTGTTTTATCCCCAACTTACAGTAATAATGTTCATGATTATCTATTTATCTATCTTTATCTCTGATGCCTGTTCCCTTCAGGAACTCCCTCAAGAGGGTGGCCTCAGCAATAAAGTCTCAGTAACAAGTGAAACCCAGTGCTGCTTCTTAGTCTGTAATGCCTCCTCCTTAACAGGCCACTGGTAGAGGGCCAGTCTAGTAGTACTCGCCACAGGAAATCTAGAGTTACAAAGAATGAGCTGTGTGTATTAAGTGTTGTCAAGTGTTGTGTGTGACAGGGAGAGATTTTGTATGTTTGTGGACAAAATGCCAGCATTCCACATGCAGGTGAGGCTGTTGACTAAATCATTCTTGTGATAAAGTTTCTTCAGCTTATGCAACAAGAAATACAGCTATTATAATGTCTAAAGAAAGAGAATAACCTGAAGTGAGGTAATCATACTAAATAGGAAGACGAGTTCCCTGACTGTCATGCTTTTGTAGGTACTTTGGCTGGTCAGTTTACTTTCTTTCATTTGTCTTTGTTAGTCGTATGTATACATGTATCCACATGTGATATTGAATGATTAACTCCAGTTTCTTTGTCATCATTAGATCCTCAGAAACAAAATGCAATAAACTGGAGAAACAGAGGGGGTTTTCGAAGTTCAAACCACGAGGACCGATTGAAGCAGATTGTGGCCACTGCTACTGTTCTCTCTCATTTCAGTCCTTCTGTAAGTTGTTTTATTTATGTACTGAGCATTGCTGGGAAAGTTTTAACTTGTTATATATTTTAGTATATCCTCAAAGTATTTGTTTTTCCCTCTCTGAGTGTACTTATGCCTGAACAGTACATACATGCATGTATCTGTGGATCCCAAACTAGTGATCATGATATCTCATGACTAGGTGATTTGATATGGACCATACTTGTGTCACAAACACTACATGCATATTTCTACAGCTGAATAGGTTTTGGGGGTCAGGGATCAAAGGACAAGGTCACAGTTTTTTCTTTTATTATTACTAAAATGGCTCCACTGGGCCATTGAATCATTGGTTGTGGATATCACTTATTCCCCAGATTATGCATTTTAAATTCTAAACATCATAAGACTTTTTATGGTAATTTCAGAGATCAAGGTCACAAGGTCATATGTAGGAAAGTGCTTCTGTATACCTGTAATTGTGTACCTGATATATCATATATCATAACAGGCTAATATGATATAGACCAAACCCATATCACAGGTACTACATACAAAGTCCCGTCTTTAAGTTTTGAAGGTCATGAGTCAAAGGTTAAGCTTGCAAGGTGGCATTCATCAAGGAGATACAAGACCACATGGATGGAGCATAAGCATTTTACAGATATCTGTTCTTGTTCCATCTTGCTCCCCAAGGGGCACATGCTGACCGTGAACATATCTTCTTTTTTTTTTGCGTGTATTACTAGATCTTTGAGAGTCTGGGGGAGGAGTGGATCACCAAAATTATATCAACAGTCAAGTGGCTTGTCACCAACTCTGATCCTGATCTTCGCCTGGCTGGCATTCGTATCATGGCCATTATTGTTAGTTTCTCCAGTGTGGTGGGGAATCCCAATGGTGTTAGTCTCCTACAAGCAACAGTTGTGACAACATGCAATCTTCTGGCTCAGAGAGAGAGCAATGTGAATAGAGATCGCCTTCTTGCATCATGGGCCCTGGCAAATGTATCCTCTGTGTTTGAACTCTATGTGTAAGTTTTGTTTGTTATTTGTCTTTTTCGCTTTCCTATTGTGTCCACATACACATCTCAGAATGTAGTTTTTGATAACTAAGTATGTGAAGTTTTGGATTTTTATCTGATTTGCTGAGATTATTAACATAACATACAGTGACATTTATTTTGATTTGTCATTGCTTAGAGTTTTGAGATATCCACTTATCTAATGGCATTTCTTAACCTTGGTGCCAAATACATAGATTTGTTCTACTTTCCTCTGTTCTTTGGCATTTTGAAAATCCATCCATTTTTAAAACCTTACCTTAGTTCATTTTCTCTGTTATTTATCATGACTCTGTGTTGCCAGTTTCTTAAGTGCTTGTTTTGCTTGCATCAAGAATCATGATTTAAAGAATCTCCCCAAATTTTCATTTATTCTTTTACCAGACTATTTCCTAGGCTAAGAGAATATTGGAAATGAATATTCTCTTTTTACAGTGATGGGTGGCAGCATCATGAACGCACCAGTGAAATTCTTTCACCTCAGCTCATTATTCTGCTTCTTGAAGTGGGAATACGTGCTTGCAAGGATAAAGGTAAAATTAAGCCACACGGTGTGAGGTGTGTTGGAAATGTTACGAGCTTCCTCAAATCACAACAAGTGACTGACCCAACCATAGCCCCACTAGTATCACAGGCAATAGATACACTGGTGCTCTTCTCCAGCACTGGAAGTAACATGAAGACAAGGTGGAATGCTTGTCATGCCCTTGGAAATATTCTCAGCAGTGGTCGACTACCCATTTCAGAGATTTCTTGGAGGGTATGTGTCAGAAGCAGTTATTGTTTTATCTACTTTCATAGGTGTTACTTGGTTACACTTTGAGCGAGAAGTCACCTTTGGTGAGACTGTGTTGTCATTAGTGGATGTAAAGGAGTACAGTCACATTGAAGACCTTCTCTTTTGTTTAAATGTGAGTGCAGGGTCAAAGTTACAATAACTTCATTAAAGGTGTCCTGGTTTTGCTTGAATATGATTAATAAAGGTCTAGTTTCATGATGTACATGGTGTTGGTATATGTGCATTGATTCTTGCTTGCATGTTCATTTATGTAGTAAAGGTTTTAAGTACAAATGAGTAGCCTAAAAGACATGTTTGTTATTAGTTTTTACCTCATTTGTAGTATATTGTTTTGGTTGGGCAGACGTTAAATGCATTTAATTTTTAGGCTGCTGCAGATTGTTCATAGTGCTCAGTTTTTATGCTTTCCATCTTTTTTACTGTTAGAGTGACGCAGATGAATTAATTGTAGAAGATACTAAGGGATCTTTTTTCTTGTCCATGTCTGGTACTGGTAAAAGGGTTTTGTGGCATTTATTTTGTTTATGGCTTTTGTATTAATTTTTATTGCATGGGAAGTTTATGCCTAGTTGTTGAGTGGGGATGATTAGCCATACAGGATGATGGGAAACTGCGGGTTGAATTCATGTCTTGTGTTAAGAGGGTTATCATGGAATTCAAGAATCACTAAAGCAGTATTTTTTTGTATTAACACTATTTTTAGATTTTACATTGATGTGTAATTCTCAGAGCCAAGTACTGAACACTCTTGGCAAGTTGGTAGAAAGCTTCAAGAACTACAAAGTGCGAATCCAGGCTTGCAGTGCCATTTGCAGCCTAAGATCCCGAGAGGAATATGGACCTGAATATTTTGCCATATGGCGTGTGCTTCTTCATGGACTAGATAATGCTCAAAATATCATTGACTACCAGGAAATACGACATAGGGATGAGCTTATCAATCAGGTATGTATTAAGATATGTGATAAAAATCCTTTCTCAATTCCCCCTTCTCTTCCTCCTTTTTTTGATGTCAAACCTCAGAGAAAGGTGGGACATTCACAGTATTCTCAGGATGAGCAATCCTCTGTTCAAGTTTCTTGCACAATTTATGCCTGATTTTTTTTCATTTACCAGTGCTTGCATGCCTACTGTCATCTTTACTCCCAAATATTAAAGTTATTCAGAATTTTTAGTTCTTCCATGCAAACTGATTTCTCTTCTTTTCTAAACATTAGCCCCATATTTTTATTCATATTTCATCATAGTTGGAATTCAGAGACTACATGAAATGGAGATGTAAGGTTTCATTGTGTGAAGAAGTCATTCAGAATTCACATGAATGAAAAAGTTTTTAGGATGACAGGGTCATGTAGAATGTATGGAAGATGATAGGCTGGTCAGGAGGACATATTTTAGTACAGTAAATGGTACAAGGCGAGAGGAAGACTACAGCAGAGATAGATAAATATAATTAGAGAATTGATGAAGGATGGGATGTTATATTTCTGTTAAGGATGTTAGTAGAATTATTGGGAATTGGATCCACTGGAAACATGTATAATGCATGTTTATAAAGTGGTGGGAATGGATGTTTTGGTCTCAATTGAAAAATTATTTTGATGTGTGAAATAAAAATTAAAGTGATTTTGTGAGTATGGAAGTCCATGTTTCACTTTTAACACACTGAGCATGGTTTAAGAATGCGTGTGTGATGTAGCAGAGATTGTATGCACCCACTCTTTTCTGGTATATTGGAAATTGAGAAAGATAAGAGATAGATATATAGATAGAATTCCTTCTTTTCATTGGCTCATTTCTTAAACACAGTATGAACATTTTTAAACAATATTTGTAAATCAATGATTTTGTCATTTATAGATATGTCAGGGCATCTGTCAGCTGTCAGCTCACCTCACACTAGAAGATGCTGGATCACTCTGTGAACTCTTACAGTTACATCAAGATATGGCAATGCCTCTGCTGAAGAAGGCTTATCATTCTCTTCCACCAGAAAGAGCTGGACATGCTCTAAAAGCTCAGGCACGAGTAGAGGAGCTATTGAGTTATGATGCACTCACTGAGGCTCAACAGCAGGCTTTAACTATACTTCAGCGTTTGACTGCTAGTCCAACAGGTAATTGAAAGAATGGATTGAAATTTTTATGTACACCAGTATCCCTCTAACCATGGTTGTTGGGAAGAATACTACCCACATATCGACTGTATGTTGTAGAAGGCAAAAAGGTTAGTAGAAGGCAAAAAGGGGAACCTGAAATTGTCCCCTTCTGTATGATTACTCTCTAAGAATAAGAACAGAAATCAAAGCCTCGTGAGAATCTTTCCTCAAAGGATCACTTGTTCCCTCCTAACACTACGTAACTTTCTTTGGGGCAAGGCAACAAGGTATGAAAGAAAGAAAAAGAATCATTACTTAAAACACCTGATCACCTGGATTCTCAAGATGTTGATAACTCATGTAGATACCATAAACATTACATCTCCCAACATGTGATAGATACTGCACTTGCACTGCCATCAAGTATTCTTCAAGCACAACAAGCTTCCTGTACTGGTGAGTAACATAAAGTACAGGTTTCCCTTGCCATTCAAGAGAGTTACATCCCTCAAAATGTGTGCTTAGTAAAGTAGGGAACAGCAAGATCTTAATTCAGAGGGCAGTAGAAAGTTAGGGATAAGGTGTCATACAGTGACTACTTTTTTTGTGTAAATATCACATGGTTTAAAGAATGTGGTGATCAGAGGCTGCTCTGGCTTTCTTTTCCAAGCCTGTGAATACTGGGAAAGTATATAAATGATACTCACCAAAACAGGCTACATTTTTGGCTGACAGTTGGAAGTGTATGTAGCCTGGGAACATTTGTCCTTGACTGGAACCTCAACGTAAAAAAAAAAAAAATTTAGCAGTAAGAGAGGGAGCATTTGGGTCATACTGATCATCAATAGGCAGTGGTAACATATTTTTGAGTGGAATAGTGGGCAGCATGATATAATCATGGATGAGGGCGAGCATAACTGATCCACAAAGCTTTTGATTTAGTCAGTGTTTTACTGTTTGACCTTATCATGGCCAAGCACTTATGTTTCCTTGCCATTTTGTAGTCTTTTGAAATTCTGTACTTCTCAGTGTATAAGATGCACTTTTGTCTTGAAAAATGCCACCTAGAATTTCATTGCATCTTACACTCCAAAGGTTACCCTGGGCAGCTGCTGCAAGAAATGAAGCCAGTAAGAGGAGCCTTTGTTTTGAGTTATAGTTAAGCCAAAATATCACACGTGTCATATGCAGTGTATATTAGGTAGATGAATTTCTTTAAGGCAGAGGGATAATTAAGAGAATCATGGCAATCAGTCACCAGGTTTGTATGTAATTGTGAGAATCATGACAATCAGACATCAGGTTTATACTTAATTGTGAGAATCATGACAATCGACACCAGGTTTATATGCGAGGTGTACAGCACTAAAAATGTGTTATTGGAGCTTGACTGCATGTGAACAGTCCAAGATTTATGCGAACATGGAAGTAGTCATCTCAGGTGATCCAAGACTTGTGCTTGCTCCAGAAAAATTGTTCATTTAATCAGGTGCATATGCGATGGCTACAAAGCAAAATTTTTTCTTATACTTTAGTGTAGAAACTGAAAGAGGTCATATATGCCATAGAGCATGGCAGTAGAGAACTTAATATTTGTATGGCTTCTAACCGCGAAAAAGATTCGGGAATGGAAGAAGCAACAGGAAATCTAAAGAAAATAGTAAAAGAATAAAAACCTTTATGTTGCATTGATATTTTGTTTTATAATAATGAGTAATATTTAAGATTTTATACTGGTATTCACGGGACTATTTTTTTTCTTTTATGCAGTCTTGAAACTTTGTTCCATGATAATGAATTGATGTTAAGTTACTTATTCTCAGTAAAATATTGCTTTTCCTTGAGTATCTTCATCTAAATGTTGGTGCATCTTATATGCCAGCACATTTATTTATTCATTCATAATTACCCTGGGATTTCTCTATGAAAGAATGATGGTGTTACTAGGACCTCTTTCCAGAGGGTCCTTTAGCCCAAGTCTACACTACTTCCAGTAGCAGGGAAATGTGGACTCCTTAAAAGTGAGAAGTTCCTCGATAAGACTGTATTCCCAGCCATGCTAAAGGATATTTTCACACGCAGTATAACTTTATGCTGGCGAAGTATTGCAACACCCCTTTGCAACTCATATGCCATTTTGGGGATGCCATATCACAGACAGAGTGGACAAATCAAGGCAGTATGTGCCATACAGTTTCACATGTTTATGACCATGTGGTGACCTGCATCAATATGGAAAGTCTCCCATGATTCATTTTGATGCCCACAAATAGTTTTTCTTTCTAATGTATATAAGCATTCCATTGTTTACTTTGTTTTATCATTTTATCTTTAATTGGACTTCTTTTAACATGTCATAGTGTCTCATGTTGTACATGTTTTATAGATATTATGCTCCAATTACTTGTAATTTTACAAGCTTTTATTTATTTATTACTGTTAGACAAGCATAAAGTAAATGCTTACTTATATTGAAGTCATTTTGATGCTAATAAAATTTTCGTAATGGATTGTATTTCATGCACTGTTGAGGGTATGCATTGCAAGTTTTTCTCAAACCAGTTGAATCCACATATGAGCGGGAAGGGAAACTAGTATGTACTTCACTGTAAAGTATTCTTGAATGTTGTGGTACCCTTCAGTTGACCAATCATGTTGCAAACCCTGACCAGGTAATAACCAATCATATTGCAAATCCTTATCAGAAATGTAGAAATATTGGTTGATAAAGATCGGCTGTTTGGGTAAACGGTTTTCTTTTCTGATACATTACTTGTCTTAGGGACATTTTGATTTTCAGGAAATAAAAGCTCCTAGGAGTGAATTTGGGTAAATGGAATTTCAGTGTATTTAAAGAATGGTGCTATTTTTGATGCCTGTAAAAATATTTTGTACAAATTATACATTTCACTTGGTATATTTTGGAGAATATTTTGTGGTAATGAAAGGAACAATTTGCTATAGGTCTTCCTACAAAGAGGAATGTTGAAAAAAGTATTTGGTTGGGAGATCAGTCACTTGTATTTTTGTTGCCTCTGGAAAGAATCTAGAACAATTAAATGTTAGTTAAGCTTGTTGCATGTTGGTAGATTAACAGATAAATACAGTATATTTCTAATAATGTATATCATTAACATTTTTACTTCAAGCTTAATTCGTTAGTGAATATTTACCCTAGTCTTTGTGCAAATTAACAAATGATTCCATGAGTATGGATGAAATTCTGAGGATTGTGAGCTTATTTGATATAAATGCTTGGAATAAGGTGTAAAACAAACCCCTTCCTCCTCTGGATTCAAGTTGTGTAAATTATGAGTATTGTATTATTGGTCTGTTGGTGAATCTTGCTGGGTGTTACAAAAAGTTAACATGTTAAGGATACACTTTGCAATGATACTAAAAGCGAAATATCCAGCTTATATCATTGAGGTATGTATGTCATCTTTTATATATGACTGTTTACAACCAAATGTCCCTCTTCACTTGGCCAACAACATGAAAAGGATCTGAATTTGCAAACTCACAGAAATGGTTGAAAAAGTTGTTTGGCTTGGTAAAGCAGTATCTGGTGCTCAAGGTGCACATGCTGAATATGCATGTCATGCTGATTCTTACCAGATCAGCAGAGTCATGTCATTTCCATGCCAGTAGCACGCTGTCAGCCCCCTTCGTCTCAAAACTGCTCCTCAGTTTCTGTTATTTCGTTATAACTATGAAAATTGTGGAAAATTGTTGCACAGTCCAAGTTTTGTAATCATGTAGTACTCACATACAAAGAAGCTACTCAAATGGCACAAGGAAATAACTAATCTAAAGGAAATTCCTGCTTTAATTTGGACTTCATCATAGGCCATAAGGCATACCTGCAAGTCCAGTAGTCTCACCCAATCTGTAAAACTTACGTAACTTGAAAAATTAGATTAATACATTTTGTTTCTTATCAATTTTGTACTGATGTACTGTATACAGTTATATGTATCTGCCATATTTGCAGGTTGAAATTATGAACTCCAAGATATGATATAGATCTGGTGTCCACCCAGTAGGAGCAAATTGATTTCCCCCAACCCTCCTTCCACCTCCTTTGTACTCATGCATGGGCGAAGTTATACATGATTATTTTGTCTGGAAAAAAAAGGTATGTCTCCCAGAAATTGATTAATTACACAGTTAAAGAGGCAACAAGCATGGCAGGAGTGTGAATATCCTTTCTTGGTGGTGTTGATTTCACAACTCTTAAATAATATTCTTAAAAAAAAACCTACAAGAATTTGGCTAGGTTATGATAAAAACAGGAACTGGAGAATTCACAGCTCTAATTTTTGTAAAGAACTTTTTGTTGAATAGGCTTTAACGGGCCTAGATGGAGTGGGTTAGTTTTCAGAACAGGTAATATAGGAATACAATTATTGTTACTAAACTTTTTGTACAGCCATTTACTCATCCAAGAAAGATGGTGTGGCCAGATAATATGTTTGTAGGCCGTTGTGATCTGTACTCAGCATTATACCCTGCCACAATATGTACTTTGAGCCCGGCTTAGCATTTTCTACTCTGGGTAGCATGGCTTATATTGGAGGATAGCTCTTCCTTCTGTCACTCACTGGGAGTCTCTCCTTAACCTGCACCTTTGGTCATAAATACTTAAAATTTTATATCATGTGATCATGATACAGTACGGCTGTTTTCAAAATTTAATATCATGTGATCATGATACAGTACGGCTGTTTTCAAAATTTAATATCATGTGATCATAATACAGTACGACTGTTTTCAAAATTTAATATCATGTGATCATGATACAGTACGGCTGTTTTCCAGCATTTTGAACAGAATAGGACCCATGATAGTAGTTTGGATTTTTCCGGAGATAAGTCCTTTAAAAGAATATTGAATGTGGAATGAAATCTGTTGCACAGCATGAAGAAAATCTCACCTTTGGTTATGGAATTTAATACAGACTTTTTTTGATATATGTTAAACATTATTATGTTGCAGTGCGGGCGATGCAAGTGTTCTGTGTTAACTTATCATAAATCCAGCCCGGGATTGAAGAGGGCCAAGTTCGTGAATGATTATAATGAACTGTGGTTTTCTCTCTGGATAATATTCTCTGGCCTCTAGTTTGTCTCCCAATAAAGTTTTGTCTTGGCCGTTAAGATTTTAGTGTTCATTTTTTCATCATCAGTATATAGCGAGAAAAGTTTGTGTATGTTTTGCTGTGTGTTGCGAATATTTGCATTAATTTGAATTGAATATCTTCATGGTTTTCAACTTAGACGGGGTCCTTAGGAAGTGGTATTTTTTTTTAATGACATTAAATTATTATGTTAAGATTCATGGTACCATAACTTTTCAAATCTACTTTATTCTGCAAAATAGGTACTTGAAAAGATTAAGTGTAGTTTATCTTTCCATATATTCTTTGCAACTGTCAAAGTTTAATTGCTCTCCCCAATTTAATGTAATTATGAGCAACTTCCGTGGCATGTATTCACACAGAATTACCTCTCGGTTATACTCTGTTACTAATATATCTGTCCGTACTTTCTGTTAATGTTAATGCCCTTGAAAAATCTTAAGTTTGCAATCCTTGTACAAGTAGCCATGTACAGTGCGGACTTTTGTCAATAGATGGCGTTGTCCTCTGCTCGGTCAACAAGATAGAAATAAGGTAATGTATTTGATTAAACGTGTACTGATATGTGTTGTACCGATATTTCAAGAATGACACTATGTGATACTCATCCGTTGGACGAAATATTGGAGAATGTCGCAAATGAAACGTTAATAAAGATGGGTCTCTATTGTGCGAAGAGGCGGAGTTACCTGGATGACGTCATAGTCACGTGACTTACCTGCATGCTTTTGTCCTCCACGATATGTGTGTTGTGTTGTACCGAGCAATTATCATGTGTCCAGCCCCTTCAGTGGACCCAAATACACTGCCAGATAGACATCTGTGATGTGATAATGGGATAACAGGCGGTTAAATAGGTGTGTGTGTAAAAGTACAAAGGTAGAGACGGTGAGGAATCCTGCCCCCTCCCCCCCTCCCCCCCACGAGTGATTACAGTAAGGAGTCAGTAGTGGACGAGACGCGGTAGTGAACAGGTGGCCACGCTACCCGCTCCCTGGAAACTAGTTAAGGGTGGCTGTGGTATTTCCCATTTTTGTGTGTCAGTGACGCGGTGGTGATGTGGTGGGTAGCCGCGTTGTTGGCGGCCGTGGCACCGTCAGCGTGTGGGTCGGGAGGAGGAGCCATCACGGGCCACGTCGTGTACAGGGCGTCCGACTCGCCCTATGTGGTCACGGAGGACATCTTGATCCAGCGGGGTGGAAAACTCACCATCGACCCCGGGGTGACGGTCCAGTTCGACCCCGGGGTGGGTATGACCGTCAGGGGCATCCTACACGCCAAGGTAAGAAGACCAGGGCGCGGCTGTCGTGGGGCCAAGGTTCTCGTCTAAGGAATGTTTCGATCTGGGATTTAAACCAGGCGCGGTAATGGCCGCCCCCCCCCGCCCACTACACCTGCTCCCATGATGTACCTCCTCGCTTTCCCTTAAACACCTAATTACCCTCGACCAGGTCAACTTCATCCTCTCGTAGATATTATTTACATCATGATAATACTTCCTTTCCCTACATAAAGTGTTTGATTAAGTCAATTTGCTCAAAAAATAAGACACGCATTTGAAAGTTCTCTGGATGGTAGTTGCTTAAGCAATCTTAAATGTCTGGTTTACGTCTTTTGTGCATCACAGTGTTGATGTGGACATTGCCACTTAGTCAAATACATTACCATTATTTCCTCAAATGTATTTGACGTGGGTTGAGGATTTGATTTATAAATCACATTTAATGATTAGGTTTCGACTAGGTAATTGTGCAAAATTGCTTTGAATTATTCGAGAAAGCTTTGAAATAAAGGATGTTATTTGAGCGTGGGTATGGTCTTGGGCAATGAAGGTTACACCCCACCTGTCGTAAGCCACGGGTTCGACCCCCCCCACACAAGCAGGTAGCCAACGGAAATGGCGAAGCAACAGTTTGTCAAACCCGGATAATAGATGCGGGTAGGCCTGGGCGACAGTGGGCGTGGACTAGGCAGCAACAGGGGTTGGGGGTTTGTAAAAGGAGTTTTTGGAAAAAGGATTTTAGAGCAATATGGGGAATTGAGATCCGGGTATAGATTATTTTGAATGCCTAAGGTAATTGCGATAGGATGCTGAAGGAATACGGAGAACTAGGCAGTCGGGAACAGCCCAGGCCATCAAGGAAGATCACAAATGAGTCATCCAACGGGGAATTACCACAGTTGAAGAGCCCAAGAATCGCAATTGGCCAGAGGGTCCGGCTTACTCAGTCCGTTCCAGTATGAAGGAATACGCATGCATAGGTTATTGTTATGAGATGACGCACAGGCCCGAATTAAGTGGAAATGTGTTCAGTGCGAGAAAGAGTATTTAGAAGGACGGTGAAGGGAAATTAAGTTGAAAAGTGGGTAAAGCTATGATTAGGGTTAGAAGTTGAGGAAAAATCATAGATGGAAGAAAGAAAGGAATTAGGTGATAGGACCTAACCTAGAGGAACACCAGTGTTGATAAAATAGGGTAGCAAAGTCATTCTCCTGGAATGGAACGGCCAGAGAGGAAGTTATGCATTATGAAACAGAGATAAGTGGAGAAACCAAAGGAAGTTAAGAAAACAAAGACTTGTGTCATCTTGTCAGATGCTGAGTTTCTCAAGTTTGAGAAAGTGAAAATTAAGACGTTTCATTGCCTTTGGAGACAGCAGAGGTATAGTGATTGGACTGGAGTACGTGAGAAATTGAAATACCTTCATCCACACAGCCTAGGCAGAGAAGGTACATGATAGTTTATGCAAGGCAGGAAAAGGAATAGTGTGAGTATAAAAATCTATCATTGGATGATACAGAATCATCAGGTTGGGAATGATACCTGTGAACATTTCAAAAAAGGTGTTGGACAAGGATATATGAAAATCCGGCCATCTTAGGAAGACTATTCAATCCCCTAGCGGGAGAAATGAGAAACATCCGATGGCTGTTTACTTAAACGTTTAAAAAGGAAACTTGGTAGATTTCTGATGTTTATCCCTGATCAGCTTCGATTCATAGAAGGTGCATGGTAGCTGAGAGGAAGGGGATCTTCTACAAGGGAAGTGCGGTGAGCATTACGCGTTACCCTTGTATATAGACCGAGACAAAATTTCGTTGTAGGAAACCTTTTTTTTTAAAGCAGATGACCTCCATCATGTTTTTAGAAGCACGAATAAAAAGCTTAAGATTGTGGAACCCAACGAAATTGAGAAATGCGCTACACCTTTTAATATAAATGGACAGGGCATGGTTTACGTTAGTGTTAAGTACTCGGCAACAGTTGTAAGTCGCTGGTGAACCTGCCGTCCATATATCCCCACAAGTTAGGTGAAGGCTATAGGTTCAATGGTAATGGCAGACGTTCCATTAATTGGTGTCGCCCCAAGAGTTATTCGAAGGGAACTGGTTTTCCTATTATGTCTTCTGCAGAAGCGCAATTATGTATCTCAAAGTCTGCACCCTTGTTCTGTGGGTCGGGTTAACTGCTCGAAGGTTTGTAACATGGGTAATTAAGCTGTACGGGGTTATAGTGAAGCCAAATCCATGTTGAGTAATGTTTTTGTGTCGTAATGGGGTCCCGGATAACACAGCCCTCTATTTATTGTTTGTGTGAAGGAATGGGGCCCATTATAACAACCAGTAATATTGTTTGTGTATGGTAATGGGTGACTTGATAATAGCCTAGCTATATATAGTAATGGCTCACAGGATAACAGCCTAGTTGTGTTTAGTAATGGGTCTCAGGATAACAGCCTAGTTGTGTATAGTAATGGGTTTCTGAATAATAGCAATGTATGGTAACGAGTCTTTGAATTGAATTATAGCCTAGCCATGTATAGTAATGGGTCTCTGAATTATAGCCCAGCCATGTATAGTAATGGGGTCTCTGAATTGAATTATAGCCTAACCATGTATAGTAATGTGTCTCTGAATTGAATTATAGCCTAGCCATGTATAGTAATGGGGTCTCTGAATTGAATTATAGCCTAACCATGTATAGTAATGTGTCTCTGAATTGAATTATAGCCTAGCCATGTATAGTAATGGGGTCTCTGAATTGAATTATAGCCTAGCCATGATAGTAATGGGTTTGAATTCAATTATAGCCTAGCCATGATAGTAATGGGTTTGAATTGAATTATAGCCTAGCCATGTATGGTAATCGGTCTCTGAATTGAATTATAGCCTAGCCATGAAGTAATGGGTCTGAATTGAATTATAGCCTAGCCATGATAGTAATGGGTCTCTGAATTGAATTATAGCCTAGCCATTTATAGTAATGGGTCTCTTTGAATAATAGCCTAGCCATGTATAGTAATGGGTCTGTTTGAATTGAATTATAGCCTAGCCATGTATAGTGTTGGGTCTCTGAATTGAATTATAGCCTAGCCATGTATAGTAATGGGTCTCTGAATTGAATTATAGCCTAGCCATGTATAGTAATGGGTCTCCTTGAATAATAGCCTAGCCATGTATAGCAATGGTTCCCAGGATAACATAGATAACAACAGCGTAGTAATGTATGATTACATCCTAATGCGTATTACGGTAACAGCGTAATTCTTTTATTTTTTCTTTGGAGCGAATTGCGTATTTGTCATGCAGCTTAATAACTGGCCAAGGCCATGACAGAATTTGTTAATGTGTCTGGCCTTGTGAACACATGAGGTCCATTCTTATCTACTTCACTCTCAAGACTGAAGGAGGCTCGTACAAATACAATATGGTTGTGGTGACTTAAAAAAAAAAGTTTTTCCATTGAAGAAACTTGATGAAAAGTTCTCTTTGTTTCCTCATGGCTATTATTATTATTATTATTATTATTATTATTATTATTATTATTATATTATTATTATGAGTTATTATATGGTTGTTTCATGTCCTAGCAAACACCGATGGCTATTATTATTATTATTATTACTATTATTATTGAGTTATTATATGGGTGTTTCATGTCCTAGTAAACACCGAAGTTAATCACTTCATTCAAGCACAGTGCAAAGACCAAAATTTCTGAGGTAGTTTGCTTAATTGCTTTAATCTAATTGGTAGTTCCTACGTACAGCCGATTTAACGTTATGTTGCCGACTAAGTCATCTACATTTCAATTTTTTTCGTATCGTGTGTAAGAACCTGTTTTTTTTTTTTTTAGTTTATTATTGGTGAGATAGGAACCCACATGAAGCTCTTAGTTTATTGTAGATATTTAAAGCTTTAAACTTTATCGTAGATATTTAAAGCTTTAAACTTTATCGTAGATATTTAAAGCTTTAAAGTTACAGCACATGAAGCTTTAAAGTTTATCGTAGATATTTAAAGCTTTAAACTTTATCGTAGATATTCAAAGCTTTAAACTTTATCGTAGATATTCAAAGCTTTAAACTTTATCGTAGATATTCAAAGCTTTAAACTTTATCGTAGATATTCAAAGCTCTTAGTTTATTGTAGATATTTAAAGCTTTAAACTTTATCGTAGATATTCAAAGCTTTAAAGTTTATAGTAGATATTCAAAGCTTTAAAGTTTATAGTAGATATTCAAAGCTTTAAAGTTTATTGTAGATATTCAAAGCTTTAAAGTTTATAGTAGATATCCAAAGCTTTAAAGTTTATAGTAGATATTCAAAGCTTTAAAGTTACAGCACATGAAGTTCTTAGTTTATCGTAGACATTCAAAGCTTTAAAGTTACAGCACGTGAAGTTCTTAGTTTATCGTAGATATTCAAAGCTTTAAAGTTACAGCACATGAAGTTCTTAGTTTATCGTAGATATTCAAAGCTTTAAAGTTACAACACATGAAGTTCTTAGTTTATCGTAGATATTCAAAGCTTTAAAGTTACAACACATGAAGTTCTTAGTTTATCGTAGATATTCAAAGCTTTAAAGTTACAGCACATGAAGATATTCAAAGCTTTAAAGTTACAGGAAACTTTACTAGACAGGATTGTTAAGTTAATCTTGGGTGTAGGTGAGGCACTGGTTAGGGCTAGGTTGATGGACAGTGTTGTGTTGTATGTAAAAAGTTTAAGAAATGTTTCCTTGAAGTGATGTCGGCTGGCGGATGCTGGGGGGCCCCTTCCTTCTGTGACAAAAGGTAATAAGATTTCCCCCGCTATTCCTCCCTCCTTCCCCCAGCCGCCATTACTTACTCCCCAGCCTCCTCCCCCAACAGGAGGGAGAAACCAGCCACAGCAGAAATAGGGTGTGGCAGGACGAGGCCTGTGCAACACAGCAGGTTCTCCCATGTACACACTACCCGAGGCTGGGGTTTTCTGATGACCACAGTGTTCTCTCTACATTTTTTTTCCCCCCTCTTAAGTGATTTACGTGTCTGTTAAATGGCCATGTCATCTGTGAAAGTATTTCTTTTGTATGATGATGATGATGATAATACATATACGTTCATTGCAGACAGTATGACGAAGAGAATAACACTTGTGTGTGTGTGTGTTGTTACGGTGAGGAAGATGTACATGCGTATTGTCCCGTCTTATATATGTGTACCATGTTGTACACACACACACACACACACACACACACACACACACACACAGCCCAGCTGATGCCACACTCTCAGTCACCGACCTCCCCCAAATGCGGGAAGATGAACAGTTGGGTTGGCTGTGAGCCGGGATGCGAACCTTGGTCCACTGTGTCCACTAATGTTGCTGGGGGCTGTCTTCCTGCTGTGTAGGTTTGTAATGGACTTCCTTCGAATATCAGCTGTTTTATGCTTAACCAATTTCAATTCTTTACTCCTTGATGGAGAAACAGGGGGTCCTGGTGCTGTATATTTAACTTTGTTGGAAATTGGACTTTTGGACATTGCTTGCAACTTTGCTATTCATTTATCCTTTATTCTAGATTCATTCTGTTGTTGCTGTGTTTATCCTTGCCTCAAGTTAGCTGTGTTTTAAGTTGTGTTTTAACCTTGCTCATTTTGAAGCTGGGTCGGTCAGTTGACCTCGCAAAATGGCTATCATTCCACCAGACTCTGTAAGGTCATTCTAGGTCAACCGTAGCCTAGTTAAGTTCTCTCTCTCTCTCTCTCTCTCTCTCTCTCTCTCTCTCTCTCTATATATATATATATATATATATATATATATATATATATATATGGTATGTTTTGGACAATCACATGTTTACCAAATGGCGTCGTAGCTTCGTCTCTTCGATGTATATCAAATGACTTATATTTCTCTCTTGTGTCTCCCCTGATGATGTGATTATGACACGAAAGTGCACTAGGGAACTTATCGTGTTTCATTTTCCCCCGTGGACTCATAGGAATATATATATATATATATATATATATATATATATATATATATATATATATATATATATATATATGATTCTTTGGTAAAGTAGAGCATCAGTACTGCATATTATTGTCTGTTTCTTTTTTTATATACCTATTGAAGACGAACCTTGTCATTCAGCAAGGAGGAAAGCATTTTCCTACATTGCAAGCCAAGGTCAGGGGTTGTGCATGATGTGCATGACTCGAGGCTGTTGTACAGTCAGCTTGTGCATGACTTGCCCAGACGTTTGTGCCTTCTCTCCCAGCAACACCAAACAGGGCCACAACCACTTTGAATCGTTGTGAAGGTTCTTGAGTTAACTGAATCGTCACGAAATCGCTGGTTGGTTGTGGTGTGTGAGCGCGAATGCCGGCCATTTCTTTCGTCTGGTCCGGGCGCTACCTCGCTAACTCGAGAAATGGCGAAGTTGTGTGTGTAAACAAACGAAGCTGTTTCATCATTCATGGACGAGAAAGGAAGTATAGTTTCGTCCCTAATTCTGGTGGCGTCCATCATTCCCCTGCTATTGATCGGAGCGCAGCCATCAGACGGCAGAAGCCACATAAAAGTGGATTGTGGGGTAATCATGTGTCACCCCCCCTCGGTAACGCGGGAAACGGCGATCAAGACATGCATCTCGTGTGTGTGTGTGTGTGTGTGTGTGTGTGTGTGTTTTAAAGGAGTTATTCATACTAGGAAAGAAACTTGTAAGAGATCCAGGCTTTGTGAGGTAGGATATGGAGTATTGAGGTCTAATAAAACGAGAGAAACAAACTCATTTCATGACACAGTTCTGAGTTCTTAGTATAACCCGAATGGTAAATTGTTTACTAACATCGCCATGGGCAATCAAGGAAACTGTTGATGGCTGAAAATGCTCGAGGGGGTGTGTGGTCATATCTGTGAAACTCCTTATTATTAAGGTATGAACGAGAGACTCATCACAGAATACAAGTGGAAAAGATAAATATTGGAAAGCCTAGCCTAGCCTAGCCTAGCCTAGCCTAACCTAGCCTTGCTTAGCAAGTCAAGTCTAGCCTTGCTTAGCCAAGTCAAGCATAGTCTAACCTAGCCTTGCTTAGCCAAGCCTAGCCTAGCCTAGCCTTGCTTAGCTAAGTCAAGTCTAGCCTTGCTTAGCCAAGTCAAGCATAGTCTAACCTAGCCTTGCTTAGCCAAGCCTAGCCTAGCCTTGCTTAGCTAAGTCAAGTCTAGCCTTGCTTAGCCAAGTCAAGCATAGTCTAACCTAGCCTTGCTTAGCCAAGTCTAGCCTAGCCTAGCCTTGCTTAGCCAAGCCAAGTCTAGCCTAGCCTGGCTTAGCCAAGCCAAGCATAGCCTAGCCTAGTTAGCCTAGCCTGGCACGTAAAATTTATTGGAAAGAATGGTGCTGATTCAATCCATTTAAGAATAGAGATAATGCAAGTATTGGAGGCCCATGTCTTTCTAAATTATTTTTGGGAA
Source organism: Panulirus ornatus (assembly GCF_036320965.1). Lineage (NCBI taxonomy): Eukaryota > Metazoa > Arthropoda > Malacostraca > Decapoda > Palinuridae > Panulirus > Panulirus ornatus. Next base: position 41,164,238 of record NC_092228.1, read on the forward strand.
ATATTATCAACGCTGAAAAAAAAGGAAAATAAGATAAAAGAATATGATAGATTTGTCCAAAATGCAATAGATTAGGAAGAATGAACAATATGCCGTGACTTGTAGCATCAAACTATCAGTTAGGCCTTTACCAAGGACAATTGGCCGTGAAACCTATTTAAGGGATAAAAGGCTGTCTTTGAGGTAAGATAAATACAACGTACATTCGCCATTGTATTATACAGTTTCAACATGATGTATGGTTAGTTGGAGGACAACTTTTTAAGTTGCATTTTTGAATGTTATATAATTCGAGCAGAAACGACATTAATTACCAGAACATTTAAGTCATCAATTTGAAGTAAGTTTTGGCCATTTTATAAGTGTGTGGTGTAGGGCATCTGTGGTGGACTACTGTTAAGGAGGAAAATGTTTCAGTACTTGGTTGTGATTTTGAGGAATAGTAATATGGCATCTTCCTCAAGTATTTTAACAATTTTAACATTAGACAAACCATCGCACAACGCATTCTAATGACTGATGTTTGAATGTAATGACGGAACACAATTATGTTAAAACTGAAGGAGATAAACCCATAGTTTCAGTAGCCTAAATAGGTTGTATCCTTCTCATACCAAGAATTTAGATTGACGAATATATTTGAGGATTAGAAGCCTAGTCTGATTGGCTGTGGCTATGGCGTACCAGGTGATGGGTTTGTTCTTTGAAGAATTCATTATGGCGGGAAAGGTCGAACCTGGTACAATGTTGCTAGACTGTCTCGCTACGTTGTTTTCACCCGCTCAAAACAACTCTTTGTTTAACATTTTAGTGTATATATCAGTTTATACGACGTTCATTTACTCGATTTTTTTGTTTATTGATAGACTTAATGGATGATTGATGCGTTGTATTTCTTATGAATTGATTTTGTAGCATGGAATACCTTTGAAACTTGTTTGAAAATGATTGTTTATAGGTCGGGCTTTCCTCTATATATGTAGATTACACTGGAATATGGATGTATTTATTGTATTTATTAAGTACACGTCTAGTCTCGCCTACAACCCTAAGGATAAAAATCTTGGCTGCTAGTTTTACCTTGTGTTGGGTGGTTGGGGGGGTTAGTTGTAGCGGTCACCGCTAAAGGCGTTCAATAATGTAGCGGTTCGGCCGCGTGTGACATTTAAGGAGCGGTCGGCTAGGCCATCTCGCCTTGTCGCAGGCAGGTGCATGGCGGTGAAAGACTGCTTCACCTCTGTCCTAAGCTTAAGAATAGACTATTAATGAGCCACACATGCGCAGGAGTGTCGCATATTCTATTAAGATATGTGTATGCTATGGATAGATAGCTAGAGTCTATTGACGAGTCATGTATAAAGGTCATGAGTGAATAGCTTCGTGTAGGCTAGGCTGCTGCACAGTCACTCCCCCGTGCTCCTAATTACGTCTTAAACAGCCATTTAGAGGGTAATGAGCGTGTCTTTGTTCCCCAGGAGCGAACGATGTGGGAAGTGGGGGCTTCATTGTAACTTAGTGAAGTAATATTTTACCACAGAAAAAAATAACTGTCTCCTTTTTCAAACGATGGCATTTTTTTTTTTTTATGATTTTTCAAAACGCCAAAATTAAGGAATAATACAATTGTAATTGGTGGGTTGTATTAGGGGGAAGTGATGATCACCAGTAGGTAATTATACCATCTTATATAAAGGGTCATTGATAGTTTACATTGCCCGTGAGGGCAATAACGAAGAGTAACAATGTAGTAGATGGTTTGATTGTTGGTTGGCCATTACAAAAATTACGTAGGGTAGTTAAAGATCATATGTAATTGCCTTTGAAGTCTTATATATATATATATATATATATATATATATATATATATATATATATATATAGAGAGAGAGAGAGAGAGAGAGAGAGAGAGAGAGAGAGAGAGAGGAGGGTAGAATAATATTTTTGAATTGAAATTGTTAATTCTTTTCATGGGCAATTGTTTGTATGGATTATTGTAAAGTGGAAGTTGTTGTTGAAAAGTCTACCAACTTGTTAATGATAATTTCGTTACGAACTTAAGTTTGGTTTATCCCATTACAGTAGAATTGGCCTTTAAACAACGTTTAAAAAAAAAAATGGCGCCAATTTCTGTCTTGTAGGCATTTGAAAATGATTTTGTGACTGCGGGCAAAGTTTGCCAATTTATATTCATATTTTTTTTTTCCCTCAACCTTTCTTCACTCATACTCATAAGACATGGATGAAAACAGGCGAATTGCGTGATTAATGAGGGTATTAATTGTACACACAGGTGGGGTGGTCAGGTCGCACACGACCTGTTTTCTGTGAATGATGAATGCATGACGTCATGGCCACTGATTTATATCAGTCAAAGAACAGTTTCTTCCCTGGTTATCATGGGACTGGCTGGCCATATATACGCCCGGTTGGCCATATATACCCCAGGCTGGCCATATATACACCTGGGTGGCCATATTTACGCCAGGCTGGCCATATTTACGCCTAGCTGGCCATATATACGCCTGGGTGGCCATATTTACGCCTGGGTGGCCATATATACCCTAGGCTGGCCATGTATACGCCTGGGTGGCCATATTTACGCCAGGCTGGCCATATTTACGCCTAGCTGGCCATACATACGCCTGGGTGGCCATATTTACGCCTGGGTGGCCATATTTACGCCTAGCTGGCCATATATACGCCTGGGTGGCCATATATACGCCAGGCTGGCCATATATACACCAGGCTGGCCATATATATACGCCCGGCTGGCCATATATACACCTGGCTGGCCATATATACGTCAGGCTGGCCATATATACGTCAGGCTGGCCATATATACGCCTGGGTGGCCATATATACGCCTAGGTGGCCATATATACACCTGGCTGGCCATATATACGTCAGGCTGGCCATATTTACGCCTTGGTGGCCATCTTTTTTCCGTGGACGGTGTGGCCTCATGAATAATGCCTTTGAATAATATTATTCATGAGTGGGCGTTGTATATGTTTATTTAAGTGGTGTTATTACAAGGAAAATGATGTTTGATGATTAATGACTCATGTTCCAGTTTAATAACTGTTGTATTATGACTTTGGAAATTTTGATATGGTCTGTATACATAGATAGAAATGGCGTCGTGTGGCCTTTGTTTTGATATGGTCTACACACATAGAAATGGCGTCGTGTGGCCTTTGTTTTGATATGGTCCATACACATAGAAATGGCGACGTGTGGCCTGTGTTTTGATATGGTCTACACACATAGAAATGGCGACGTGTGGCCTGTGTTTTGATATGGTCTATACACATAGAAATGGCGACGTGTGGCCTGTGTTTTGATATGGTCTATACACATAGAAATGGCGACGTGTGGCCTGTGTTTTGATATGGTCTATACACATAGAAATGGCGTCTGGTGTTGCTTGTGATTTACATACGAATATTCATGATGGTTATGTATATATATATTTAGATTTTAATTGACATAGAAGATGAAAGACTTTGAGAAGAGACGTATGTAAGCGATTTATATATATAAATTTTTTACGTAACCTTAAATCATGAGATCATGAAGTGTAGATAGAGATGACTTTAGCTTGCCTTCTGTAACGAGCTGTTCACGCCAGTTGGTCTACGTAACGACGCAATTAAGTTTCTGCTTGATAAAGCAATTCCGTAATTCGGGCTCTGTTGGATGTACCGTTATATATATATAACAGTCCTCTGTTCTTAACGCTACCTCGCTAACGCGGGAAATGGCGAATAGTTTGAAAGAAAGAATATATATATATATATATATATATATATATATATATATATATATATATATATATATATATATATATATATTGCATTTGTATGTTTCCTGCGGTTTTTTTTTTTTTTACCATTATATTGTCGTATGTCACCAATTGGGTCCTTTGGCATAGTTAGGAATGAGACATTAAACTCAGTACTTAGCTGGCGATCTGTCTGATAAGCAATTAATGTTGATAATTAGAAATAACAATAATTAGGGGGGAAAAATATGAGGGCCTTTGTATACTTCTGTTGATATAGGATTTTTATCATTATCTACTTTATTATTTGGTGTGTATGGGTATGTATATATGTGCGTGTGTGTGGACGTGTATGTATATACATGTGTATGTGGGTGGGTTGGGCCATTTCTTTCGTCTGTTTCCTCGCGCTACCTCGCTAACGCGGGAGACAGCGATGAAAAAATGAATATATTTAACTTTTTACAAGGGAATGAATTTGTATGATGATTTCTGGGTCGGGTGGATCA
>NC_092228.1:41173530-41183530 GCF_036320965.1 Panulirus ornatus
AATAATAACACCTTCATAACTTGAGAGAAAGAGGGAATAGTACGACAGAAAAAAAAAAAAAAACAGGAAGGGGTTGATTGAAGAGAGGGGAAAGGAAGAATTCAAAAGAAAAAGAGAAAAGGCTTTTAAAAAAGGCATTTAAAATTCCACCCAGGTCATGGTCTGTATTTGTGTGGGTAAAATTACCGTTTTGAACATCTGCTTGTGAACCGGGGGTTTTGCGTGGGCGAAATCTGAAAGAAATGTGTGATTTACTATAAGAATAAAGGTTAGAATCGTTTCAAAAACACCTCAAAAAAGACATTAATCAAACCTAGCCAAATTTAAAACCCGCAGGCAGTTCGAAAATGTACGAATTACTTGATAAGCGAATGGGGTCCTTGTTAAATATGAAACTGCTTCCCTACAACGCCAAAGCTTTTGGGAAATTAAATTATATTTTTGTTACCATTTCTGACGTCGTGTGTCCTGTATGGTTGTTGTGTTCAATAATGGTAATAAAGTTATTTTGTGTTTATCCGAATTTTACCCGAAGACATCAGTTACCGGAATAGAACGACTTAATGGCTCGTTTTCCCTTTTAACGTAAAGACTTTATTGAATCTCAGATCGAATTAAAGATGAATTAATACCTTAGTTTTACCATAAGTTTTGGAACAGATATAAAACTCGTTAATGGGTAATATTTAGCTATTAACTAGTCGGGTGATAACGTGACGTTATTATGTATAGCAACAGTTGGATGGTTTCACCAAGATCTCATATATGTGTTGTCCTTGGAATATGGATTTATATGGTATATATAAGGCCTCTATAAATACACTCTAACATCAGCTGGTGAAAGAATCGCGTGAGATAGAAAATGTGACGTATTTTACAGTTGTTTCTGTGAAGGAGGAACTAAATGCATTGATATTTTAGGTTCTTTAGCTATAGCGTCTTGTGAGTTGCAATTCTACAATATCTTGTTTTGCGATTCTACAAAATGTTGTTTTGCGATTCTACAATATGTTGTTTTGCGATTCTACAATATGTTGTTTTGCGATTCTACAATATGTTGTTTTGCGATTCTACAATACCTTGTTTTGCGATTCTACAATATGTTGTTTTGCGATTCTACAATATGTTGTTTTGCGATTCTACAATATGTTGTTTTGCGATTCTACAATACCTTGTTTTGCGATTCTACAACATCTCGCTATGTTAATGTGATATTCGTAGTTTCAATGCTTCTTCGAAGACTGTAATTTGAAATGAAATTACACCGTCATAGTCGTAAGGACATGGCGGTGTTGAAATTGCAATGCATGCAACACAATGGCGGTATTGCACACTGCAAATATCAATGTTAGATTTGGCACACCCGCATGGTCGCCATTGTGTCAAAGCCGCGCACTTTTTGCAATGATTTAGTTCCTAATTTCTTTGGTTGAAATGTTCGTAGAGATTAGATAAACCTCTTAATTATATTTTCCCTTTGATATGGTTTTTCTTAAGATGGTATACCGTAATTAGAAGGTGTCAGTGGATACTGTCAGTGTAACGAGTGAATTTTAACTGAAATAACGATAGAAATAATACTGTACTGTTTTGCACAGTTGTGTATCATTCCACTTGTTGTAAGGCGATGTTATTATGGTTGTAAATAATGTAATTCCGGCTAGGCAGCGTAACGTAGGCTGTTTAAATTCATGGCGGCCGTTCGGTTACAAGCGTCCATTTTTGTTGTTGTCAGTACGGGATCGGAGGAGGAGGGAGGTGGGGTGATTATCTGGCCTGGTGTAATGGCCCGTGTCACCCCCACCGTATCCATCATCCTCCCCCCTACCTCAAGAACAACGGACACTCTTGTAATTAATGGTTGTTAGGCCGTTGATGGGGTACGAATGGGGGCGAGAGGAGGAGAGAAGTGTGGGGGGGTGTGGCTGCTGGTAGGAACGGCCGGCAGGGTATTCAAACGCTATCGGTTATTTTTTTTTTTTTTTTTTTCGCAATTTTTAGCGGTCGTTATCAAGATACGTTAGCAGGTGGTACATGGGTTATATCTTGGTCTTCCGTTAAATATATATATATATATGTATTATAACCACTCCATAACTGCCAATCTATTTGCAGATAACAAGATGGTTCATAATTGGCGTATTGCCGCCTAACAACCTATTTTAGCCAGTTGCCACTACCCACATACTTTATTCTCTGTAGTTCACCATCTGTTGCGTACTTATATAAGTCTCTAGACTTTAAAAGATACTTATAATAGGCTCAACTTAAAAACTTAGCCCCTCTCTTAACTACTTTTGAGATATTGGCTATAAAAATCCATTCTAAGAATATGCCTAACGATGCATGAAGCCAAATTTGAAAGCTGTTCGAGTCTATGATGTCCAATTACTATTACTGAGAGTAATAGTAGTTTCTCAGGTCACCCCAGCTTATTCGTGTCTCATACGCGTTGCCTAAGGCCATTAACAGATGCGTCTTAATTACCCACCCTGGCATGGTGGGACTCCTTCATTGTGGGTGACCCGCAAAAGTAGTTCGTGGTTAGGTGTCGCTGTCATCACACACACACACACAAATGGAACTGATTATACAACCTTGGAATAGTATTATGATACATTTGGGCATTGGTACAAGTTGAATAAAAATAGCTTTTTAATGGATAGGTGGTTGGAGTGGTGAACACTACGCGCTAGCATTGTTTGATATCAAACCTTGTCATAGATTAAGAATGGTTTGCCCCTCAAAAATACAACTTTCTCCATATTGGAAAAATAGTTAATAAGATTGAAGAAATACAAAGATTTTGATATATATATATATATATATATATATATATATATATATATATATATATATATATATATATATATATATTGGAAAGGATCACAATTTTGCGCGTGGTCAAGATATTCCTATGAGTCCACTAGGGGGAAAATGAAACACGAAAAGTTCCCAAGTGCACTTTCGTGTAATAATCACACCATCATCGGGGAGAGACACAAGAGAGAAATATATCGACATATTTCTCTCTCTCTCTCTCTCTCTCTCTCTCTCTCTCTCTCTATATATATATATATATATATATATATATATATATATATATTGCGAAATATGTCATTTTCTGGGATTTTTTTTTAATTTAAAGGCACACATTTCGGATGGTTATTGAGGGATGAGAAAAACATTTTAGATACAAGCTTCACAAATCCTGTTTTGATTATTGTGCCAAAAAAACGATTGAATAGTTTAATTGAAACTTCCTGTTTATGTCGTACACATTTAAATGGAAAAGTAAAAAAAAAGGGAAAAACGTAGTAGTAGAACATTATGTAGGGTTTTATGAGTGACATATATTCTGTACTGTTTAACAGAAAACATTTAAAGTTTCCTCAACTGTTCATAGTGGATTTAAAGGCCGACTTAATTTAGTTTAAAAGAAAACATTTAAAGTCTCCCCTTTTTTAGGTCCAGCTGTTAATAGTGGATTTAAAGGCCAGCTTAATTCAGTTTAAAGGAAAACATTTAAAGTCCCCCCCTCATTTTTTAGGCGTAACTGTTAATAGTGGATTAAAAGGCCAACTTAATTTAGTTTAAAAGAAAACATTTAAAGTCAACCTCCCTTTTTTATTAGGCTCAACAGTTAATAGTGGATTTAAAGGCCAACTTAATTTAGTTTAAAAGAAAACATTTAAAGCCCCCCTTTTTTTTAGGATCAACAGTTAATAGTGGATTTAAAGGCCAACTTAGTTTAATAGATAACATTTAAAGTGCCCCCCCCACATTTTTTTAGGCTCAACTGTTACTAGTGGATTTAAAGGCCAACTTATTAAAAGAAAACATTTAAAGTCCCCCATTTTTGGGGGGCCCATCTGTTACTAGTGGATTTAAAGGCCAACTTTTTCATTTCGAAGTTGTGCCATCGCGAACGCATGGATCGTATGATGGTACTTAATGATCGTATGCATAGTTCTGTTGTTTGGGAGGGTCAAGCCCAGGACAGTATTGGCTAATTACATGCTGGTCGATCGTTAATTGCCCTGTTTGAGTGCGTGGAGACCTCGTCAAACGCTCGTACATTAGGTTAGCAACAGTTTGACGTGCCAGTAAACAATAGTGGCTTGTTAAACTGCGTTATTTTCTGTACTACTAGTAGAACAATTAGCCTTTCCTCCCCTCCTTTGTTCGTACAATGCCTGGAGTGCTTTTCGGTAATTCCAAGCTGGTTCATTCATGGTTGGCTAGTTATTGCTCGTAACGACCCAGAACACTCACTCAGGCTCGCGTGGCGGCGTAGTTTCAAGTGATATTGTATATTCATAATTGAATATTTTGTAAGAATTGTCTTTGTTTATTTTAAATGAAAGAAAACAGCCATTAGCATTTAAAATGGCGTTTATATTGGGTTAATTTTTTTTTTTCTCCCCCCCCCGTCGCCTGCGTCTTGTGGTCATTTCTTAACAGCAATTGCTCGTTACGATTGTTTACAACTCGTATGTGTCCTTGTTTACAACATTGTTTGTTGTTTGCGATGTTGTTCTACAGTTCCTGGTCGTTAAAATCGTCCCTTGTGTTGTCGCGTTTTTTTTTTATTTGCTTGTTTCTTAATGGCTACGTGGGCTGGCGCAGGAACCATGATATAATATTTTTTTATTTCCGGTTTAGTGACATTATTGATGGACTTGGATGGACCAATTATTGGCTGTCTGTTAAAGGACGTGATTGGTAGTTCAGACTGGACGTCGTAAATGCCATAGGTCATCCTGCTGTTAAGTAATTAGGGAATGTAATTAATCTAAATTTTTTTTTTAAGAAAAATCGGGAAAATATTGAAGAAAAATCGCTTATTTTCCAGAAAAAACGAGTAAAAAAACGCATTATTAATAGTGAGGCATTAATTAATTAATTAATTAAAGATTATCTTTTATTGATTGTTAACGCCAGTGGTAGGTAGCCTGGTTTAGTATATGATAATATAGACGTCTGTTTGCTATATATGAACTATAGAAGTGTATAGTTAAGTGTTGTCAAGGACACGAGCCAATAACAGACCACATGGTTTATCAACACAATATGAACCAGGCCACACTGTGTGTGTTTCCTGCTTGACACACACATACACACACACACACACACACACACACACACACACACACACACACACACACACAAGGGAGGCGCCACAGAAGCGAGTACAAGGTGAATGACATTTCATTGATTGGCTCCGCTGACTCTCTCTCTCTCTCTCTCTCTCTCTCTCTCTCTCTCTCTCTCTCTCTCTCTCTCTCTCTCTCTCTCTCTCTCTATACTCATCAATTCCAAGCCGATATTCCCTCAACCTCTTCCTCACAGACACACAGACACACACACACACACACACCTTAATAATACCCGAGCTGTCTGTTAGACAGACCCCCCCCCCTGTCTAACCCGATATCATAAAATCGCTAGTACCCGGAGGGTTATTTCCTCCTAACGGTCACATTCATGTCGTGTTAGGCCGATAGATTTGACCTTAATTCATTCCTGTGGCTTTTAGACCTTGCCAATTTGATTTTGAATTTGACGATTGGTACAGTGACTTTGTCGTTTTGACACGCAAGGTCTAACGTATTCCTTTAAATTTTTAAGTAAAGAAAGTTTATTTCTTTAAATTTTTAAGTAAAGGAAATTTGTTATTTCTTTAAATTTTTAAGTAAAGAAAGTTTATTTCTTTAAATCTCTAAGTAAAGAAAGTTTGTTATTTATTTAAATTTTTAAGTAAAGAAAGTTTATTTCTTTAAATTTTTAAGTAAAGAAAGTTTATTTCTTTAAATTTTTAAGTAAAGAAAGTTTATTTCTTTAAATTTTTAAGTAAAGAAAGTTTATTTCTTTAAATTTTTATGTAAAGAAAGTTTATTTCTTTAAATTTTTAAGTAAAGAAAGTTTATTTATTTAAATTTTTAAGTAAAGAAAGTTTATTTAAATTTTTAAGTAAAGAAAGTGTTATTTCTTTAGATTTTTTAAGTAAAGGAAATTTGTTATTTCATTAAATTTTTAAGTAAAGAAAGTTTGTTAGCCAAGTGTGACGAATCTGGACTGGTGTTATTAATGTAGTTTTAAAACACTATCACAAATTTAATGGTTAGTGTTGGAGGTAAGAAAATTGTGTATCTTTATATATATATATATATATATATATATATATATATATATATATATATATATATATATATATATCATCCCTGGGATAGGGAAGAAAGAATACTTGCCACGTATTCCCTGCGTGTCGTAGAAGGCGACTAAAAGGGGAGGAAGCTGAGGGGGAGCTGGAAATCCTCCCCTCTCATTTTTTTTTTTTTATTTTCCAAAAGAAGGAACAGAGAACGAGACCAGGTGAGGATATTCCCTCAGAGGCCCAGTCCTCTGTTCTTAACGCTACCTTGCTAACGCGGGAAATGGCGAATAGTTTGAAAGATATATATATATATATATATATATATATATATATATATATATATATATATATATATATATATATATATATATTTTTGCATGATATTCGTTTGATGTTATTTACTTAGGTATTGTCAGTCTTATGAAAAAAAAACAATGTGAGAGATATTGTTTTTTGACTTTAATGGCGAAATGTAAACAAGCATTCAGTCCTTTAACAAGAATATCTTAATTATGTTTGAAGATGGAACACATCATTGTAAGATCTTTCGTGTAATGTATATTTGAACGTATTGCGTTCAACTTAATTATTTAAACTGTTTTCTGTACGTAGGTGTTTTGAACTTGTGTTTCTCGAAAAAACGTTTAAAAAAAACGACATATGAACGCTAATATAAACGCTAACACTGACCCCACTCATCATTTCTCCTTCTTGGCTCTCCTACAACATAAGAGCTGCCACACCATATCGTAGCCTAGGAAGAACGCCCTTAAGGCCCTTCTTAGGATTGAGTTCTCAACCTACAAGTCGTTTTCTTTTGTAAACATAACAAGTCACCTGCGCAGACTCAGTTTAATGCAACGAATGAGGAGGTTTCACACGAGGGACTTGTATTGGCTAAGTCATCCAATTGTTTACACGTTAATTAACATCAACTCCAATAACAGAGTTGGTAAAAGTGAAGATAGAATAATTTAAATGTGTTGGTGAAGAAAACGGTGTGTGATAGGCAACATTGGAAGGGACGAAAATAAACGTAAAAAAAAAGGATAAATTAATTAATGATATAGGAATTTCATACTACTGAGATGTTGTACGGAGGCAGGATAATAATATAGGAATTTCATACTGCTGACATGGTGTACGGAGGCAGGATAATGATATATTAAGAGGGAGGACTATGTAAGAAAAGTGTGTTGAATGATGTTAGGAGAGTTAACAAGAGATCGTGTTCTTTTGAGCTAATTTTATTAGTAACTTCGCATTGTTGAATAGAACGAAAAGGCTCATTTTACTTTTGCTTAACTTCTCGACCACAAACTGGCCCCTGTGAGGGGTCAGGTCAAAGGGCATGTTGACATACGTGAGGGTCGTTCGAATAAATAGTTAATTATTGGACTCTGTTGTGTTGACAGGTAACAGAATGAAACCAAGAAAATTAAATTCGAAATATCTTTGGGTTAGATTGTATAGTGGTTTATTCAAACTAGAATAATTTTTTTGAAATGATACTACTAGTACAGTAAACTAGATTTTTGATAGTGGTATACTAAACTAGAATTGTGAAATGACACTTGTTGGTTATATACTAGTCTGGTTAGACACAGAGAAGTGGAGAAATTAAGCGAAAGTCATTCAAAAAGGATTTTAATCCCAGGGTTTCCTAAGTGGTAACCTGATGCGTTGTATCAAGTGGGTAACAACCAAAACTGGTAAAAAAAAAAAAGAAGAAGCATTTTATGACATTAATACTGAACTGGTTTTGCCCCTGAATATGTTTACTTGTCGTGAGAAAGATAAAAAATAGTGGGGTTAAGTGTGATGGAGATTTTAATAAATCGCTTGTATATTGTATATAATAAATGGATACAGTGGTCACCAGGGCTTAATGGTAGGAAAAGCAATTGTTTTCTTTTTAATACCTATTACTAAAGTCCCCTTCCTTGATTAAAATGAAGTAAATACATGTAAGATGATATGTCTAGACATAAATGTTGTTTGGTTAGGAGAAATGTTATGTTTGATCCTACCAACACAACAACATTACCAAAGTTCTCTTCTGTTGTTTCTGAAATATTAATATTATAACTTCACAACCATGTCTCCTGCTTGGGGTTGTTAATGGCTGAGCAGTAGGTTAATAACTTCACAACCATGTCTCCTGCTTGGGATTGTTAATGGCTGAGCAGTAGGTTAATAACTTCACAACCATGTCTCCTGCTTGGGGTTGTTAATGGCTGAGCAGTAGGTTAATAACTTCACAACCATGTCTCCTGCTTGGGGTTGTTAATGGCTGAGCAGTAGGTTAATAACTTCACAACCACGTCTCCTGCTTCGGGTTGTTAATGGCTGAGCAGTAGGTTAATAACTTCACAACCATGTCTCCTGCTTGCGGTTGTTAATGGCTGAGCAGTAGGTTAATAACTTCACAACCATGTCTCCTGCTTGCGGTTGTTAATGGCTGAGCAGTAGGTTAATAACTTCACAACCATGTCTCCTGCTTGGATTGTTAATGGCTGAGCAGTAGGTTAATAACTTCACAACCATGTCTCCTGCTTGGGGTTGTTAATGGCTGAGCAGTAGGTTAATAACTTCACAACCATGTCTCCTGCTTGGATTGTTAATGGCTGAGCAGTAGGTTAATAACTTCACAACCATGTCTCCTGCTTGGGGTTGTTAATGGCTGAGCAGTAGGTTAATAACTTCACAACCACGTCTCCTGCTTCGGGTTGTTAATGGCTGAGCAGTAGGTTAATAACTTCACAACCACGTCTCCTGCTTGGGGTTGTTAATGGCTGAGCAGTAGGTTAATAACTTCACAACCACGTCTCCTACTTAGGAGTAGGTTAGGACATTTGAAGTTTAAGAGCACCACAACCTAGCCATATTGAACTCGCACGTAATACACCACTTTGTACTTCGCTCTTTTGAGCATGGTTTAATCGGGTCGGTTTTTCTCTCGTAGCTCACTGTGAAATCGGAAAAATTACAGCTGCTGTCCATGGCATAAAACCAGGAGCTGTAGCCACTGTAATGTGCCGATGAATCAGTAAATGCTTTTGGCGTTGGCGGGGTGAACAAACTTTCTGTCAATAGTAAAGGTTTTGGTTCAACAGCTCTTGTGACTGGTTGAATGGTTAGGACACACACACACACACACACACACACACACACACACACACACACACACTATGTATATATATATATATATATATATATATATATATATATATATATATATATATGTATGTATGTATATATATTCCTATGAGTCCATGGGGAAAATGAAACACGATAAGCTCCCAAGTGCACTTTCATGTAGTAATCACATCATATATATATATATATATATATATATATATATATATATATATATATATATATATATATGGTTGGAAGCTTAGAGCCAAATATTCTTTCTCATTCTATTAGGTGGATCGATTATATTAGCAGTTATTGGTGTTTATGATCTACAGACGCGAATGGCGTGCGAAATATGGCGCTCGCTAATTAGAAGTGTCCAATTGTCTTTCATACATAGCGTGGGAGGTGAGGCATGCCTTCCCTGGGGTGGGAGAGTGTGTGGTGAACTTGACGAGATGGTTGACAGTGTGTGTGTGTGTGTGTGAGTGTGTGTGTGTGTGTGTGTGTTCAAGGGTAGCAGAGTGTGGCCGAGTAGGCGTGCGTGATGTGGAGAAAACCCTAGCTAATTTGGCTCTTGCCATCTCGCTGGCCTTACCTGCAACTATATATATATATATATATATATATATATATATATATATATATATATATATATATATACATATATCAACTGACTTATATTTCTTGTGTCTCCACTGA
>NC_092228.1:41193530-41198530 GCF_036320965.1 Panulirus ornatus
AACATTGGTAGCACTATCTTGCCCCCCCACGAGCACTGACGGGACGACCCTCGTGTACATTAGAGTCGCCTCTGACCTGGTCTTTTTAAGGGTCACGTCAGAGGTCAGGTTGTGTCATGGCAAAGGGTCACACCGTCTCGGTCAAGGGTCATGTAGTGGACGTAGGGGAACGTGTACGACTTAATTAACGTCATTCATGGTAAGAAATAAAGTCATTTATGGTATTAATGTAATCTGTTTGTATGTTTTCGTTAATGACTGTAATGACTGTAATTGCCATGGATACGATGACATATTTGCATCTAGTTATGTGCCTAAATTGGTAAATATTATAGAAAAAAGTGTGTGTGTTTATCCATATATGCGACACGCCGATGTAAGCCTGATATATATACTTTTCTGTAGTGTAATTTATATGTTTATATATATTCTTGTAACTTGATTGTATCTGTCAAATGTTTATATCAGTGTGTTATACAGATGTTAAATAACATGGATTTTTTTTTAATATTTTATATATATATATATATATATATATATATATATATATATATATATATATATTCGTATGAGTCCACGGGGAAAATGAAACACGAAAAGTTCCCAAGTGCACTTTCGTGTAATAATCACATCATCAGGGGAGACACAAGAGAGAAATATAACAGTCAGTTGATATACATAGAAGAGACGAAGCTACGACGCCATTTGGTAAACATGTGATTGTCTATATATATATATATATATATATATATATATATATATATATATATATATATATAGTCTCTGATAGAAAATAACGTTACTGGTGCTACAGATGAATTGATTTTGAGTGTTTACAAGCGAGGCCGACCAGAGCCGAGCAGATGTAAACAAAGGTGGTTTGTTTTCACATCATCACTGACACGGTGGATTAACCTGAATTGTTTACCTTAGTTTAAATGGTAAATATATACTGTTCTAATGGCTGCGTTTTTTCCCCTTTAGGAGTTTATGCCACGAATTTCTTCCACCACTCTTATCCTACCTCCTCCTGTATAGGTTAGGATTGTAGGATCTTGTGTTATCAGGTCTTGTGTTATCTGTCCTTCCCATGTATACTGTCCTCCAGCAGATAACCTGGTCATAGACCATCAGGGTCTTGTGTTATCTGTCCTTCCCATGTATACTGTCCTCCAGCAGATAACCTGGTCATAGACCATCAGGGTCTTGTGTTATCTGTCCTTCCCATGTATACTGTCCTCCAGCAGATAACCTGGTCATAGACCATCAGGGTCTTGTGTTATCTGTCCTTCCCATGTATACTGTCCTCCAGCAGATAACCTGGTCATAGACCATCAGGTCTTCTGCAATATGGTTTTCTCATGTAATCCAATCCCAGGTCGTTGTATTAACTTCAGGTACTGCCAGGTACCCCCTTGTATCCCATTTTCTGCCATATTCTCTCCTCTGTTTTCTATATTTCACACTTGAATAGTTGCCCACCCGGCAACCATTTTCTTCCTAGTTCTGTATTCGAGCGAGTGAGTTTGGAAGCAAATTTCCTCTTCAAGTTTAGTTCATTACGACGAATTCAAATGATTAAAGAATATGGGGTACAGGAAACATGTTACTGTATGATACATATATAATTATGATAGTTACATCAGTTTATCTATTTATTGAATATGTCGCTGCGCAGTACAGTGACCAACCCCTCCCCGGGGCTCTCTATGACTCAAAACCACCACCCGTTTGTCTAACCACAGCCACCCACCACCATTACCCCACACCAAGTGTCTCCCCCGCTCCTCGTTTTCCTCTCTCTCTCTCTCTCTCTCTCTCTCTCTCTCTCTCTCTCTCTCTCTCTCTCTCTCTTACCTGTATTATTGTCCTCTTATTTATTGTTACATATTTGTATTGCTTGCTTTTGGCTCATGACTTATTACTTTAAGATATCGTGTGATGGTTTACGTTCATTGATATTCTAATCCCTTTAATATTATTTTAATTTACTTTTCTGAACATCAAAACTTCAGGTGGGAGCAAGAGACGACCAACGGGTTCCAATACGTCACGAGTTGCATTTCTTAAATAGAACTAAATATACGGCACATTCAAATGTAAGAATAATTTAATAAGTCATCTACAGCATACGGAATATAGGTTAGTGAAAAAAAATTAGTAAAAAAATTAGTTAATAAGATTATTATTAATGATAATTTAGTTATTCATAAAGTGATTTGTGGTAATGATAACGAGATTTGTTGTTGTGTTGCAGGGGACGCCGTTGAGACGGATCCGGCTGACGAGCAGCCAGCCCCCGGCAGTGTCCCTGGCCCAGCCAGGTCTCAGGCTGGTGGACGGCCCCACGCCGCTCCAGGGGAGGCTACAGATATATTACAAGGACAAATGGCGTTCCATATGCACCAATTCGCGCAAGTAAGTCCATCCTAGGTTTGGTATGCACCAATTCGCGCAAGTAAGTCCAACCTAGGTTTGGTATGCACCAATTTTCGCGCAAGTAAGTCCATCCTAGGTTTGGTATGCACCAATTTTCGCGCAAGTAAGTCCATCCTAGGTTTGGTATGCACCAATTTTCGCGCAAGTAAGTCCATCCTAGGTTTGGTATGCACCAATTTTCGCGCAAGTAAGTCCATCCTAGGTTTGGTATGCACCAATTTTCGCGCAAGTAAGTCCATCCTAGGTTTGGTATGCACCAATTTTCGCGCAAGTAAGTCCATCCTAGGTTTGGTATGCACCAATTTTCGCGCAAGTAAGTCCATCCTAGGTTTGGTATGCACCAATTTTCGCGCAAGTAAGTCCATCCTAGGTTTGGTATGCACCAATTTTCGCGCAAGTAAGTCCATCCTAGGTTTGGTATGCACCAATTTTCGCGCAAGTAAGTCCATCCTAGGTTTGGTATGCACCAATTTTCGCGCAAGTAAGTCCATCCTAGGTTTGGTATGCACCAATTTTCGCGCAAGTAAGTCCATCCTAGGTTTGGTATGCACCAATTTTCGCGCAAGTAAGTCCATCCTAGTTTTGGTATGCACCAATTTTCGCGCAAGTAAGTCCATCCTAGGTTTGGTATGCACCAATTTTCGCGCAAGTAAGTCCATCCTAGGTTTGGTATGCACCAATTTTCGCGCAAGTAAGTCCATCCTAGGTTTGGTATGCACTAATTTTCGCGCAAGTAAGTCCATCCTAGGTTTGGTATGCACCAATTTTCGCGCAAGTAAGTCCATCCTAGGTTTGGTATGCACCAATTTTCGCGCAAGTAAGTCCATCCTAGGTTTGGTATGCACCAATTTTCGCGCAAGTAAGTCCATCCTAGGTTTGGTATGTGGTGTACGTACGTTATTTACGCCTGGCTTGTTCCTTTGTGGAAAGCGATGGTACGATCCACCCCTTTTTAAACGCACCGGTACGACCCCTTTGTGAACGCGATGGTACGATCCACCCCTTTTTAAACGCACCGATACGACTCCTTTGTGAGCGCGATGGTACGACCTTTGGGTTGTGACCTGACTCCGACAAGGTCAGGTCAAAAGCCAGGCTGATCGTACCCCAAGCGTCGTACCGTTGTCCTCAAAGGGTCGTACCGTCGTATTCAAAATGTCGTGCCGTCGTGTTTAGAAGGTCGCACCGTCGTGTTTAAAATGTACCGTTGTGTTTAAAATGTCGTACCGTCGTGTTTGAAATGTCGTACCGTCGTGTTAAGAATGTCATACCGTCATGTTTAAAATGTCGTACCGTCGTGTTTAAAATGTACCGTTGTGTTTAAAATGTCGTACCGTCGTGTTCAAAATGTCGTACCGTCGTGTTAAGAATGTCATACCGTCGTGTTTAAAATGTCGTACCGTCGTGTTTAAAATGTCGTACCGACGTGTTCAAGATGAAATTTACTGTTATTTTTTTTTCCATACATCTTAAACTAGAAAATGTCCTTTTAAACTATTAGTAAAATCTAGTAATTAGGCGATATTATGTGGTGGACTATAGTTTTTATTTTGATTTTTTGTGTCTGCCTGAAGGACGTGCGCGCGCAGCTCCTTTGTTCCTTTGTGGTCAGCTGACCAGAAACATGGCGGACGTTCATATTGTGACCGGACGCTCACTGTCTTCCCCTTCTCTCTCTCTCTCTCTCATGGCCTTCGTTCAGATATTATGATGGCCGAGAAAATTACCCGTAATTTATTTTTGGTTGTTTAACTCTACGGGAACCACACGATCGTTTCAGTGGAAGATAAAAAAAAAAAAAAGAGTTGTTAAGGGGGTAGGGGAAGAGACATTTCAGCGCGTTCGCAATTGCGCAAATGATGTATAATTAGGTGATTAGAGTGTAGGTACGTGTAATTACTCATTTGCTTGTCATGGGGTTGGGGGGCAGTTCTACATTCGTAAGTCATTATCTGTGTGTGTGTGTGTGTGTGTGTGTGTGTGTGTGTTTGTACGATAATATTAAAAAAATATTTTCTAACGTAGAATAGAAATTCCCTTTTTAATGTATAGTTTCTGTAAGATTACGTACGGAACATTTGATCTCTCGTAAATAAAACTTTCACTGCGCAAATCTCTTTTCCTTCCTTCTCGAACGTTCCACTTCCTCATTTTTCCCATTTCTGCCCCGGGTGTACATCCCCCCCAACTCTGGGGGTTCTCTCTTCCCTCTTGTCCCTTTTTATGTCCTATTCTTACTTCCTGAGGAAGCGAAAGCAACCTAGCCTAGCCTAGCCTAGCCTAGCCTAGCTCGGTTGGGCTCAGCCTAGCCTAACGCTGCTTCGTTCGCGCGCGCGGGGGGCGGCGCGGCGCCATTAAAGTTGAAACTCCCGCTTCGTAACGTTACTCTAGGGCTCAGTGAGCGACCCCCAGTGAGCATTGTGGGGGGTTTTACTGGGGGGGGGAGGGGATGGGGAGCTTAAGAGGAAGTTGGTTGTTGGGGGAGAGAGAGAGAGAGCGGCGGAAGTAAGGGGTGTGCGTGCGCTAAACACCCCATAAGGGCAGCGGCCATGACACTCCCC